>NW_026644708.1:0-173674 GCF_030020395.1 Manis pentadactyla
CTTAGTGCTCTTCTTCTAGCATCTGGAGACAGATGCTCACAGCATTGACAGTGCTGTTTGTCAAAAGTACATCATCTGTGTCTGCAAATCTCCCTCTCAGTCCTGCTGTAGTTCCACTTTCCAAGTTTTAAGATGTGTTTCCCATTATCATTTAGTTCTAATTTTTCTAAACATTTCTTGTGGTTATTTTTAATTTCATAGACTATAGAAATCTACAGCTTAATTTCCAATCAGTTATTAATTTTTATTCAGCTTTTTATTAAGGATTTCTAGCTTAATTCATGGTGATCAGTATATTGCATGAATTTGGTCCTCTGAAATTTGTTGAAGCTTGCATATGACCCAAAATGTGGTATATTTTGGTAAAAGTTTCCTTTTCACTTGAAAAAAATGTGAATTCTGCAGTTAGTGGTTTGTATGCTTCAAATGTCATTTATATCAAATTTGTAATCACATTATTTAATATTCCAAAACCATTACTGATTGTTTTAACTGCTTGTTCTATCAGTAACTGCTTTAAAATCTCCAGCTATTATTGTGTACTTGTTTCTCTCTTTTTATTTAACTTACACTACTTGCTTTATGTATTTTAAGGTCATGTTATTAGGGGCATACTAATTTAATATTTTATCTTATTAAATCATCCATACTTAGTAGTGCCCCTTGCCTTAAAAATATACTTTACCTGATATTAAAATGGTTATGTTAGCTTTCTTTCACTTGATATTTGCAAGGCATATTGTTTTCTATGCTTTTATTTTGAACTTTCCTGTTTTTTATTTAATTTGTGTGTCTTCCAAGCTCCATGGGATTTGTTTTTTATTGCCACCCTATTTTTATTTTTACATGCAGCATCTTTACACCCATATTTAGAGTACTCACTAACAACCTGCAGTTCTGACCCGCCTGCATCTCTTTGCTCTCTGCTGTCTCGACTGCTCTTTGCTGCTTTTGCATTCATTCTGTGTTTCTTTTTCATTTATCAAATATTTCTATTATGCAAGTTTTCCCTTTTTAGAGCATTAGTCACACCTTCTATTATTCTTCTATTGTCAACCCAAATTTATGGCATGCACCTCTGCCTCATAGGAGGTAGCCTCTAGTTACCATTTCACCACTTTCCAGTGATTTAAGGACTTTACATACATCTCCATTTACTCCATGCTTTAGGTGCTATTGTTATGTGTTTTAATTCTATATGTATTTTAAATACTACAAGACACAGCTGTTGTTTTAAAGTCAGTATTTATTTAGGGCACCCATGTATCTGTCTTTCCTGGTGCTCCTTGGCCCCCCATGTCTCCACATTTCCATCTGGGTTCACCCTCCTGCTGCCTGAGGACCACCCTGTAGTGTTTCTTTCAGCACCATCCTACCAGCAATGAATTCTCATTGTCCTTGATTATCTGAAATCATCTTAATTTGGCCTTCATTTTAGGGTATTTTTGAGAGTATTTAATTCTTTATTGACAGTTATTTTCTTCCATCACATTAAAGATGTACATCATTATTTCTTTTGAAAACTCAAACTCACCTGCCAGTCTCACCATTGTTCCATTGAAGGAATAGGTCTTTTTTTCTCAGGTGCTTTGAATATTTTTTTTTTCTTTGTCTTTGGTTTTCACAGCTGCACAATCATGGGACTCACTGTGGCTTTCTTGCATTTCTCCTTTGGGGATTAATCGGGCTTCTTTAATCTATTACTATATTTTAAGAATTTCAAAAAGTTCTTGTCAAATAGTTATTAAAATATTGCTTGTACTTTATTCCCTTCTCTCCTTCCGAAACTCTATTTTCACATATGACCGACTTTTTCACCACCTCTTATATATTTCCTACTGATTCTCTCCATTTTCCATTATTTTGTTTCCCTCTAATCTAGACATATTCTTCTGGACTATTTTCAATTCATGATACTCTCATTTATCATGTCTAATCTAATATTAGACCCTGCTTTTAAATTCTTAATTTTGGGCTTTTTCTTTTAAGTTTTAAAATTTCCATCTGATTTTGTTCCATTTGCTAATAAAAAAGCTAATAATTACCTGAGTATATTAATCAATGTATACTTAATACACTCTGTATATTAAAATGCCAGGTTCTGGACATCTTTCTAAAATTGACTCTTTAATTTTTTTTCCTTTTAACTTGACAGTTGATCATTTGGTCCTGTTTGTGGCATGCCTAGTTATTTCCATTGAAATTACAAATAATTAAATTACAGAGGCTTTAGATGATATCCCACTGCAGAGAGGTTTTCTAGCAAGATAGGCAGAGCACCAGTCAGGATCGTGTTGATCTGAGTCTGTATTTCAGGCTTTATGAAGACGGGCTTCTCTCTGGTTCACCACTGTTTCTGGGTCACAGCTCTTTAGAGTTTCCAGTGAAAGCCTGGGAGTCCCTCTACCCAACACCCTGAATTCTGTAAATGAAGTTGCTAAAATTTCTTCCAACCATGTCACTTTCTTAGCCCCTGGGTTTCACTTCATTTCACCCAGCATGTGAACTTGGGACCCAAACAAGTGTGAAGCCTCAGGTAATCACCTGCTGAGCTCTGGACTGTTTTCCTTTCCTCCAGACCTGCAGCCCCTCACATGTTACCCTGAAATCCCCTCATTCTGATGCCATCCCTTGCAGTGACACTGTGATAAGCTCAGGGCTTTTGCTCCCTAGATGGCCCCTAAGCCCTGAGACAGACAGCCTGAGAGACAGCGAGGGGGCAGGCGTGTACATGTTTCCCTTCCCTGGGTCCCAGTCCTTCCAGCCTCCACTGCTTGGCTGCTGCCCAAAGCCCTGCCCACTTTGAGGGTCATGCCCATCCAGGTGGGAAGGCAGTCAGTAAGCTGCTCCTTCATACCCACAGAGGAAGCCTGCTTTAGTACGTATTTTTTAATGTTCTTCAAAAAGTTTAAACTATGCTTAAACCTAGAGAGCTGATATTTAATGACCCTATAAGTGCATTTGTGTAGGACAGCTGGTTTCCTAATGACTTCTCAATTAAAAGTCAAATCGAATATTCACTAAGTCTTCTCCAAAGCAGAGTTTAAGTGTTATAAGAGCACTATAAAAAAAACGTTCTGAGCATTTTTTGATATGAAAGATATCACAGACACTTAAGTCCAGTAAGAGGGCATTTGACGTGAGCTTTGCTGAAAACAGTGAAGTGAGTGCACATGCCCCACAGGCCTGGGCCAGACCCTGCTGTTCATACTTTCACTCTCAGGTACAGTTTGAGGGCTCTGACCTGAGGAGCTCATCAGGAATTAGGGTAAAGATTCATGTACAAAAATATTTGTCATAATACAAAACGGAAAACATCCTTGATATACCCTAGGGAGTAGTCAGATAATTATTAGCTTCCATTAAAAAAGAAGGAAGCCTTAGGGTCAAAGTGCCCCTGCATCAATGGGTTACAATACATCTCTCCCCCTGGAGGCGGCACGTACCCACAACCACAGCCACCTGAACCTGTTCCTCTCCTTCATCCTGAGAGTCGTCTCGGTGCTGGTCAAGGATAATGTTCTGTACTCCAGCTGCAGCACGCTGCACTGCCCCGACCAACAGTCCTCCTGGGTAAGGCCACCCATCTGGGCAGAGTCCTTTTGCTGTGGGGGGTGGACTGTAGGCAGTGAATCTGCCAACCTCCCTGCTCAGCGACCCACCCCTCCCCTAATCCCCACTTCCTGTGATGAAGTCCTGCAGCTGGTACACAACCTCCAAGAGGTCAAGCTCAGGCCTGAGAAACGGGCCTGGCCATAGGGTGGGGGCCCAGAGTAGGTCAAGCTCTGCAGATGAGACAAGGGGGTGACACAGGCAGGTGGCTGGCTGGGCCCCCTACCCCCATTCCAGAGTTTGTCAGCAGCAGTTCCGGGCTGGAAAACCCGGACATGAAGGGACGAGCACAGAGCCATCGTTCTGTCCCCAGATCTCCCTGATTCTGTGTGGGAGATGTTCCCATCAGTGCCCTGAGCCCGCTGGGAGCCCAGCTGCACATCTGTGAGCGAGTGTGGGCTCAGCCCTTAGGCACAAGGGCACCCGTGTCAGTCACCAGCTCCCACAGAGGCGGTGGTGGGGTGGCCCCTGCTGCCCCGTGGTTCTCCGGCCACCACGCTCAGGGAGCACGCTACCCAGTTGTCACACCAAGCCCACTGTGGTGTAGTGCTTATCAAGCTCCTTGCACGCAGGCCGCCTCCTCACTCCTCTCCGCTGTGTGGCTCCTGTGTCCTCTGGATGCTGGCAGGCATTTGGGCTCTGGTGCCTTGCCCCTAACGTGATCGGGCTTCTTGAGGTCGGCTCCTCTCTCCTGCAAGGAGCCAGGATGCTGGAGCGGTTCATGTTCCTGCCAGATGGCTTTGCCACACTGTTGCTCTGCACTGGACAGAATGTGGACTGATTTGATTTTAAGACAGTAAACCCCTTTCCACACCACAGAGCATCAGCTGTGCCATCAGGCTGCAGCTGAACATGTCTGGGGGGATAATCGGCTCACAACCCATGGGCACTCTTGTCACACCCAGGAGCCCACAAATCCCACCCCAGAAAGTTGGGGAGTCTCTGTGTATGCCAAGGGCTGGCCTCCCCTGAGGAACTGCCAGCATTTCCCTGGATGGCCTCAAAGCTCGGAGGAGCCTGCCACCTCCACCAACTGTCACAGAGCCACGAACAGCAGGCCTTGGACCATGAGCTGCATCTCAACCCTCTCCTGCCATGGGGACAGTCCTGACCAGCTCCTCACCAAGGGATGGGGGAGGGACAGCACCTGGGGGGTAGCCAAGGGTGACCTGCCCTGCTGGCACACCACCAGCCTTCTGCCACCCCTGTGGATGGGAACACCCCCACCATGGCTGGAGCCCCTTCCTATGCTGGACTTTGCCTGTGGACCCTGTCAATGGTGCCCAGCGACCATCAATAGAGAAATTTTCAAATTTGGTAAATGAGGATGTGGGGCTGAGGGAAGCCCAGCCACCCGTGGCGTGTCATTGCTGACTGGGCTCAGGCTGCGTTCTGGCTGACTGCAGGCCCATGGCCCAGCTGAGACACCTGTGGGGCCGCTCGGGCAGTCCCAGCAGCTCTGTGGACCACCGTCTGGGATGGAGCAGGCAGGGGTGCCTCCTCTCACCATCCCCAGAGCATGGAGCAGAGGGGAGGGCACAAAATGCCACCAAGATTCCTGTGCCAGGAGAGGAAGGGAGGGTGGGGGCAGCAGGAAAACAGTGCAGAGCATGAGCAGGGTGAGAGCAGTGCCCAGAGAGGAGAAAGGCTGTTCCCTGTCATCGCCCCTTCATGGGTGCAGAGCCCTGAGTGAGTTCATCAGCCAGGACACTCGGGTCCCACATGGGGATGGGAAGAAGGAGCCTTTCTTTCATCTATGATTTTTAGATATTTCTGTTCCCAGCTGTGTTTAGACAAACGCATTCCCCCCAAGTAGAGCATCTGGGGCGGGTCCCCCAGTGAGGCACTGATGTCTTTCCTCAGGGTGTGCAGATGGGCCAAGGCATGAAAAAGCCTGTTCCTTTTCAGAAACCCCCAGCACCCACCACCTCCACCTGCATGCCCTACATGCCATGGCTGCTTCTGAGCCCAGGGTTGTCTGGGATCGCCCAGCTGCCAGAGGGCATGCGTGGGACACACAGGTAATTCTCACTGAGACCAGAGCACATGGCATGTGGGGCCCCTGGGCATGCTCTGAGCCCCAGCCCAGGCTTCCAAGGCCATCCCTGAGGGCCTGAGTCCCTGGCTCAGGAGGGGCGCAGCTGCTCAGCTCTGAGCTGGCCACATCTCTGGCCTGGGAAGAGCATGTACATCACAGGGCCAGGCTGTAGGCTGGGTGAGGGTCCTGGGCCCACCGAGCTGCCACATTGGCCACAGCCCAAAGGACACAGGGGTTAGGAGGAAGGGAAGTGAGCAAAGGGGCACAGCGGGTGAGGTGCCCACTGCATGCACCCTTCAGACTCAGTTCCTGTGTTTGCATCCATGCCTGGAAGGACCAACTGCCTGAGGCTTGTGTGGTGCTGTGGGAGCCCTACGTCTTCAGATGAGGAGCAGCTGTGAATAGGACCCAAGAAACCACCCTGCAGGAATCACCAAGATGCACAACTCTGCTGCAGGCTGAGTGCAAGCCGGGGCTTCCAGTATCAGGCACACTCCGTGCTGAGGCCCACTTCCTGTGCTGGCCCCATAGCTGTATGAATGGTATTTCACACATTCATAAAAATGTCCTGTTTTGCTTGATCATAATCAGCAACTACAGATGTCACCAAGCTCCCAGGGACCAGAGAACCACCTTACATTCCCGTAGGGCCTGGAGTGGACACGCACGTCCAGGTGTGACAGAAAACCTTACCTGCAGCAGCCCAGGAGACACACGGCTTTTCCTGTTCCATTCATGGACTTGGGCCTCTTGTATCACAAAGGGAACTGGATATTGCCATTTCCCAGGGTCTCCAGCCGTGCACGCACTTGGACTTGATCCTCTGCTCTGGTTTGTCTGGTTTTTATCCAACTGCCCTGGAAAACCACACTCCAGAGAACGTGAACAACAGTACTGGATGTTGACCCATGGTGGCAGCCCTAGCCAAGGCAGGCTCCTCCCATCCTCCCTGGTGCATGTCTGGGGGGCTTGCAGACCAGGGCTGGGCAGGTCAGGAGTGCTGCTCTCACCACTGGCCTGGGCAGGCTCTGCCCTCGCATCTTTGGGATGCTGTAGAGAACCCTGAGGGGTGTGGTTTGAAGCCCCCGAGGATGAGGCTTGCTGGGAGTGCCATGCCCTGGACCCTGCGGTCCTTGAGTGTGGTGATGTTGAATGAGAAAATAGACCAGTTGCAGACACAGTATTTACACTTTTCCCAAGAAAATGGAATCATCTTAAAGACCATTTTTCTGCATACTCTTCCTTATTCAACAGGACATCGTAGAAATCCTCCAAGCCCAGGGCGTGTCAGTGTTTCCTTTGACTGGCACTGCAGCCCCGCATGTGGCTGTGACATCCCACCAAGCAGGCACAGCCTCAGTACCATGTTCCTGCTGGCACACCCATCTTCACGTGTGGCGCCTCGTCTCTGTCAGATGGAGCTCTGCAGGGAAGCAGTGCAGTGAACACTCACACTTAGAACTGGGTCACTTTCCCAAAGGCCAGAGAGCTGGCAGCTCTACCTGCCACATGCAGCTGCAGCCTCTGCTGGTCCGGCAGGGTGTGCCTCCCCGTCCACACCTAGCCCAACTGCATGCCTGCCCCACTGACAGTCTATGGAGTGAGTTTCCCATGTTCATGGCTGTTAGCACGTACATTTCTGTGCCCATGGGCTCTGGCAGTAGGACTCCGGGTCCCAGCCCCAGTAAGCAGTGCCACTTCCCTGTGCTGCTCCTCAGAGGCCTGGGTGGGAGGCGGGCAGGCTGGAGGGCTGAGGGCTGCCAGCCAAAGTCCTTGCAGCCTGACAGGGTCCCTTTAAGCACCCCACAAGTATGTATGTAAGTGGATATAAACATACATCCACATGCCATATAAAAGTATCTACATCTGCCTTGTGTGTGTGCCCACACACATGTGAGCATATCCACGCCATGTGTGTCTGCATTATGTAAGCATATTCTTCCCACGTGTCCATGCCTACATGTACATGTCAGTGTATCCACATAAACGTGAAAGTGTATCCACATATATGGACTTACAGAAGCACAGCCACACGGTAATTTTGGAGGGAGGCTGCAGAAACAGAGGACAGAAATTAAAATCCTTTTTTTCAGAACTCCTAAGTAAATTTAATGATTAAAACATCAATTTAGTGTTTGCGTGTGAAGTTGGGACACCTGGTTCGTTTATTATACGAAGGCCTGAGAGATTGTATTTAAATATATATGCTTTATATCCTGTGCAATTTTCTCCCCAGAGAAAACCATTCCAAAACTCCTGGAGAAATCATTGCTGGTTTCTCTTGCTTTCCCTTTATTTTTTCATCCCTTTTAAGAGTGGATCTTGGGAAGAACAGAGGGAGGAGGATTGAGTGGAGGATGGGGAGCGGGGAGGGAGGCTGGGAGCCCTGAGCACAACTCTTGGGGCTGTCTGAGGTGCCAGCACGTGTGGGGGCTGTGCACATCCACTCCTTGCTTTCTCTCCTCTACTCACAGCAGCGTGGGTGTGGTGCTAGGGGGCAGCTTGGCCTACCATGTGCTGCACTCAGGGCCATGCCCATGCTGGTGTGTGACCCTACAGGTTGGTTGCAAGCTGAGTCTGGTGCTCTTCCAGGACTACATCATGTCCAGCTTCTACTGGCTGCTGGCCGAGGGGCTACACCTGCATGCCCTCCTGGTGGCCATGCTCCCCAGCCGCTGCTTCACAGCCTACCTCCTGATTGGATGGGGTAAGCTTCCCAGCGCCCTCCCACCCCTGACCTGTCCCCTCCCTGCTGACCTGGGGGGTACTTTTCAGCTCAGAGAACCCCTGCTCCCCCTGTAGGGTGCACTCAGTTCACACTGAGGCGAGCTTTTCTAGGAGACTCCAACAGCCACACATTACCATTTCTGGGACCCAGGAAGCTGGTTTAAAACTGTACTGAACTCACATTCCTGGAGTGTGCCCAAAGGGGGGACAGGTGGGAAGAAGGGTGCATGGGAGACAGAGCAGGAAGCCCTTCCACTGTGAGGGGCGGGGTGCCCCATCACGGGAGCACAGCCTCCCTGCACTTGAACGAGTGCTTCTGATGCACAGTGGGCATTCAGCTTTCAGACACACTCGTCTTCACACCTTAATGAGGCCAGGGCATGAGCTGGCTTCTGTTTATGAGGTGGTTCTGTTTAATGTCATCATCAGAGAACCCTGGTCCCCAATGGTCCTGGCCGATGAAACACACAGCTGCGTCATCCCTGCCGGTCTGCCCCCAGTGACTGGCCAGGGCTGCGGATGACCGGGTGTCTTTCTGCAGGTGGCCCCACCATCTGCAAGGGGGTATGGGCGGCCACCAGGCTCTCCTTAGAGGACACGAGGTGAGTGCCATGCCCATGCCTCTGTCTTTGGAGTGGGCAGGGCCACACAGTACCTCCCACCCCAACGGTGTCTGCAGGTGCGGCCAAGCCAGCAGCAAATGAGTGACTACAAGCGAGCGCCATGGGGAGGATGGTCCTTGGGTCGGAGTGTTTGGAGAGTAGGGATCCGGCAAGCCTTGCTGCAGAGTGGGAAGTGGGATGAACCAGGAAGATTTAGTCACAGGAATCTGGGTCTTAGGTGAGGGGAGCAGTGTTCACATAGGGAGTCGGGCAAAACACATGCAGTGTTTGCTGAGCCAAAGGTGAAGGTGAAGGGTCGAAGATGGGCTGAAAAGGCTGGAGGGCAGCTCTCTGAATGGTTCTCCACCTCTGCCTGGGTCCCACATGCAGAACGCAGTGCAGATATTGGACAGAGCAGGTGGCGGCCCCACGCAGGCACCAATCGTGCCCACCGTGAATACTGTGAGAGGGGCTGTCAGGGCTAGAAGTCACCCAGTACCAGTAACGATCCACCCGAAATGGGGACTTGGATAATCACAGTGTGTTCATGTGGTGTGATTCTGTGTGCGGCCGTTTGAGCCGACTGCGGCAGTCCTTCCAGCCTTAGCCTGGCTCACACTGGCAGGCTCAGAGAGCGTCAGCTGGAAGGGTTGGGGTTGGGGTCAGGGTTAAGGTCAGGTTTAGGATCATGGTTAGGGTTAGAGTTGGGATTAGGATTAAAGTTAGGGTCAGTGTTTGGGTCTGGTTAGGTTCCCAATGGCTTTACATCCTATTGGCAACACCAGATCGAGCTGGGGTTGAGGGTGTGTCTCTTTCCTGGTTGGGAGGGGCTGCTGTCCCCCACTGCTGGATTTGACAACAGAGGGAATGTTGGGGACCCTCCAGCCCTTTAGGCAGCTAAAAATGATGCCTTCTGGTCAGACGTTTCTAGCTGTGCTGGCCTCTTCTGCTGCACAGACATCTTAAATGTTACTCTATATACACATTCAGACCTCAAAAAGTGAGGGAAGTGGGGTTCAGGAGAAACATCCCTGGATTTACTGTCTGCCACAGCAAGCGGGAGCTGTGCTGGATCCCTGGGTATGGCTGCCATGTGCATTGGTGTCCCCACTCCCCAAGCCATCATGGCAGGAATACAGTGAATCCATCTCAACGGGGGCGGTTGTGCAAAGACCTGTAAATGCAGAGTAGTTATGCTCTTACCGAGAACAAGTGGCACCAGCAGCCTGGAAACACACAAAGGGAGGTAACTCCATCGCAAGGAGAGGGCAGCGCCCTGTAGGGGGTGAGTCCACAGTCCACACACCACGTGGTTTACAGATGGAGTAGGTGGTATTGGGGTTTTCTTTCTCTCTTTTCAATAGTTGCTGAGATACCATGGACCACAGCATTCCCTGGTGGGTTATGTGAACACCGATTTTAATTTATATTATACTAAATAGTTTCTACATTGAAACATGAATTATCTGGTGGGTCGCACTTGGCAGGGCAAGCCTGTCACCCTGTATTCAATGTAAACGGCCCCATTCTGCTCCTCTTCCTGGAGAAGAACGAGGGAGCAGCCAAGCTCCTCCTAAATGCTGGGGGCTCAGCCCCACCCTCCAGAGAAGGAGGCGGGAGTTCCCCTATGGGAAGGGCTCCCCAGGGAAGGGGCCCTCAGGCTGGCCAAGCATGCAAAGCCGGCTGGACTCCTTTGCACTTTTCCCAATTCCAAACTACTTCACACGCACTGCCACGTATTCCATGGACAGGGTACAGACTCTTGCCTTTTACTGTGTTATGACTGTCCTTGCATGCTAAATTAGTTTGCCCAGTTTGCAAAATCACCTCATTAGATCTGAAGGAGGAAACATTTGTTGTTTGTCTTTTCAATGATAGCGATCCTTACTGGTGTGAGGTGATACTTCATTGTGGTTTTAATTTGCATTTCTCTGATGACAAGCGATGTGGAGCATCTTTTCATGTGTCTGTAGGCCATCTGAATTTCTTCTTTAGAGAACTGTCTACTCAGCACCTCTGCCCGTTTTTTAATTGGATTATATGCTTTTTGTTTGTTGAGGTGTGTGAGCTATAAGAGCCAACTTTTTACTCCACAGAAACCGTCTCTCCTAAGAAAGATGACCTTAACATATCAAAAGAACTAGTGTGAATTTAAGATGGGTGACTGAGTGTGGTTGTTTGGTGTCTTTAGAGATACTTAGAGGGGTGAGGTAAATAACAAGTTAATTAGTGGAAAATTCCTGCTGATCTCAAGTTTTGTACAGTTGCTCTATGAACATTTCTGGTAAATTTCATTAGTAATGATTTAGTAACTGAACAGATACAATTCTTTCGTAACTATTTGTTAGTGAGGTTTTTTAAAGCAGTATTTGTCATCTTCATTTATTCATGGATAAATGTTTGTGTCTTTAACAAATACAACTACCTCAAGTACTATAAATAAAACGTGGGAACTTCATAAAATTTTACTGAACATTTTTAGGTTCTCTTGCTGAACATACTACAGTAATTACAGTGAGAAAAATTAACATGGTATAAAGAACAGTACAAGGAAAATACTATTATAGTCACACTTATGAAAGTTTCCTCAATATAGTATGCCTTAACAGCAATACAAGTTGTGTATTTTAAAACTTGCAGGTTTTTTCCCCAAAAATTTAAATGTGAGACAAATTTTAGGACTTTGTTTAAACATCTGTGCAATGAACAATTGGAACGTTTTGTTTTTAATTGGTTCTTCTTGTTCTGTATAACTAAAAAATGGTATATTTTCTACAGAACTTGGAAGATCCATGACTGTCTTTTAGGAATAGTAGACAAAAGAAATCTTCATTTTGGTCTAGTCTATCAAATAACATTGTTTAAGAAATATAATTACATAATCAACTGAAGCAGTAGTCCCATATTAGATCTCTATGTAAATTCTGCAAACAAAAGGGAAGGCAGGTGGTGGTAGAATCCAGCTTCCTTATATTTCATAAAGGCTCTGTAGTATTGGTTTGTGGTTTCTGAATTAGAATAGCTAATTTTATAAAATTAGCATAATGGCAATGAATATAAGCATTTAGACTGTTAAACTACTTTAACCAGTAGCGGTTGCTAGTTTGCTGTGCTGTGAGTGTCCTTGAATAGTGTTTTATTTTATTCATACTTTACTAGCAAAGAAACTTTTCACTTCCAACTAATTGTGTGGCTACTTTTTAAAATTATTTAATTATTTTATTTTGATATCATTAATCTACAATTACATGAAGAACATTATGTTTACTAGGCTCTCCCCTACCCCAAGTCCCCCCAAAAAACACCATTACAGTCACTGTCCATCAGCATGGTAAGATGTTGTGGAATCACTACTTGTCTTCTCTGTGTTGAAAAGCCCTCCCCTTTAACCCACCCCCCACATTATACATGCTAATCATAATACCCCCTTTCTTCTTCCCTGCCTTTATCCCTCCCTACTCTCCCATTCTCCCCAGTCTCTTTCCTTTGGTAACTGTTAGTACATTCTTGGGTTCTGTGATTCTGCTGCTGTTTTGTTCCTTCAGTTTTCTTTTGTTCTTATACTCCACAGAGGAGTGAAATCATTTGGTATTTGTCCTTCTACGCTTGGCTTATTTCACTGAGCATAATACCCTCTAGCTCCATCCATATTGTTGCAAATGGTAGGATTTGTTTTCTTCTTATGGCTGAATAATATTCCATTGTGTATATGTACCACATCTTCTTTATCCATTCATCTACTGATGGACACTTAGGTTACTTCCATTTCTTGGCTATTGTAAATAATGTTGCAACAAACATAGGGGTGCATCTATCTTTTTCAAACTGGAGTGCTGCACCCTTAGAGTAAATTCCTAGAAGTGGAATTCCTGGGTCAAATGATAAGTCTATTTTGAGGAACCTCCATATTGCTTTCCACAATGGTTGAACTAATTTACATTCCCACCAGCAGTGTAGGAGGGTTCCCCTTTCTCCACAACATCACCAACATTTGTTGTTGTTTGTCTTTTGGATGGTAGCCATCCTTACTGGTGTGAGGTGATATCTCATTGTGGTTTTAATTTGCATTTCTCTGATAAATAGCGAGGTGGACCATCTTTTCATGTGTCTGTTGGCCATCTGAATTTCTTCTTTGGAGAACTGTCTGTTAAGCTCCTCTGACCATTTTTTAATTGGATTAGTTGCTTTTTGTTTGTTGAGGTGCGTGAGCTCTTTATATATTTTGGATGTCAAGCCTTTATCATATCTGTCATTTATGAATATATTCTCCCATACTGTTGGGTTCCTTTTTGTTCTATTGATGGTGTCCTTTGCTTTTCAGAAGCTTTTCAGCTTGATATAGTCCCACTTGTTCATTTTTGCTTTTGTTATCCTTGCCCAGGGAGATATATTCATGAAGAAGTCACTCATATTTATGTCCAAGAGATTTTTGCCTATGTTTTTTGCTAAGAGTTTTATGGTTTCGTGACTTACATTCAGGTCTTTAATCCATTTTGAATTTACTTTTGTATCTGGGGTTAGACAGTGATCCAGTTTCATTACCTTACATGTAGCTGTCCAGTTTTGCCAGCACCGTCTGTTGAAGAGACTGTCATTTCCCCATTGTATGTCCATGGCTCCTTTATCGAATATTAATTGACCATATATGTTTGGGTTAATGTCTGGAGTCTCTAATCTGTTCCACTCATCTGTGGCTCTGTTCTTGTGCCAGTACCAAACTGTCTTGATTACTATGGCTTTGTAGTAGAGCTTGAAGTTGGGGAGCGAGATCCCCGCCACTTTATTCTTCTTTCTCAGGATGACTTTGGCTATTTGGGGTCTTTGGTTTTTCCATAAGAATGTTTGAACTATTTGTTCCAGTTCGGTGAAGAATGTTGCTGGTAATTTGATAGGGATTGCATCAGATCTGTATATTGCTTTGGGCAGGATGGACATTTTGACAATATTAATTCTTCCTAGCCAAGAGCATGGGATGAGTTTCCATTTGTTAGTGTCCTCTTTAATTTCTCTTAAGAGTGTCTTATAGTTTTCAGGGTATAGGTCTTTCACTTCTTTGGTTAGGTTTATTCCTAGGTATTTTATTTATTTATTTATTTATTTGTAGATAATTATTTTTTATTGAAGGGTAGTTGACACACAGTATTACATTAGTTTCAGGTGTACAACACAGTGATTCAACATTTATATACATGATAATTCTAGGTACCAGCTATCACCATACCAAGTTGTTACAATATTTTCACTATATTCCTTATGCTATACATTACATCCCGGTTACTTATTTATTTTACAATTGGAGGTGTGTACTTTCTTTTTTTTGTGATATGTATTGATCAAATGGTTGTTAACAACAATGAAATTCTGTATAGGGGAGTCAATGCTCAATGCACAATTATTAATCCACCCCAAGCCTAATTTTTGTCAGTCTCCAAACTTCTGAAGCATAATGAACAAGTTCTTACATGGAGAACAAATTCTTACATAGTGAATAAGTTACGTGGTGAACAGTACAAGGGCAATCATCACAAAAACTTTCGGTTTTGCTCATGCATTATGAACTATAAACAGTCAGTTCAAATATGAATACCCATTTGATTTATAGTCTTGATTTACATGTGGATACCACATTTCTCTCTTTATTATTATTATTTTTAATAAGATGCTGAAGTGGTAGGTAGATACAAGATAAAGGTAGAAAACATAGTTTAGTGTTGTAAGAGAGCAAATGTAGATGATCAGGTGTGTGCCTGTAGACTATGTGTTAATCCAAGCTAGACAAGGGCAATAAAACATCCATGTATGCAGAAGATTTCTCTCAGAACAGGGGTGGTGAGGTTCTAAGCCTCACCTCTGTTGATCCCCAATTTCTCACCTGATGGCCCCCCTGCAACTGTGCCTGTCTTAGGTTGTTCCTCCCTTGAGGAATCTTACCTGTCTCTGGCTAACCAGTCATCTTCCGGGGCCATACAGGGAAATGTAAAGTTGGTAAGTGAGAGAGAAGCCTTATTGTTTGAAAAGGTTAGCTTTTTACTTCTTTGCATATTTCTGCCCTGTGGCTTCTATGCCCAGCATTTGTCTTGAGGTATCTTTACCATTTGGAAGAAATACGATAATCGGTAAATTTGATATGAGGCACGAATTCTATTTAAGGGTTGTAATTAGGAAGGAAGAAGAAAAGCTATAGAAGTAGCAGGCGGAAGAAAACATGGGAAGATTGATTATTTCTTTGACATATCTTCTTGTAGAGTAACTTCAGCATGTATAGGCTTTAAAATACTAATTAAATTGTGCACACACATTAACATAATAGGAGTAGAGTTACATAACCAAAGCATACCTGTAATTACCAGCCATCTCCAGTGAAACCAAGAAAACCAGTTAGGCACCTAAGGCATTTGTGAAAACTTCTCTATGATATGGTGGATATTGTCTAACTGAACTTGAACAGTCTGAGAGAAATCAGACAAATTAAACAACCCATTCCTGGGGACTGTTTACATCCCATATATTCTTTTAACAGTAAATAGTCTTTAGTTGTAAGATTTTGGAGCTCTACAATTTGCACTTCTCCTATTTCTTGGTTGAGTTCCAATAGTATAGATCCAGGAAAATTTGTTGTTTTACTGTATGCACAGGCCAGCTTAGATATCTCCTTCTTCATTCCCATGGCAAGTCCAGGAACTGGTGGGATGAGTGCATCTACACCTGTAGCAGTGCATAGATCTTTGTTGGGGTTTTTTGATGATCATCTTCTGGCATGAATCTTCCAGAGAGTGCTGATTTTGCAAGTTCTTTTTCATATCTTATCTTAGTTCATTTTCGGGGTAGCCCAATTAGGCTTTGATCCTCTGTATAAACACAAACAGTCCCTTTGCCTACACTTTTATATGATCTTTATACCACTGTGTAGAACTCATTGGAGGTCACCACACATTAACAGCCTTTTTTTTTTTTTGGCATCATTAACCTACACTTACATGACGAATATTATGTTTACTAGGCTCTCCCCTATACCAGGTCCCCCCTATAAACCCCTTTACAGTCACTGTCCATCATCATTGCAGAATGTTGTAGAATCACTACTTGTCTTCTCTGTGTTGTGCAGCTCTACCCTATCTCCCACCCCCCATGGTTGCTAATCTTAATACCCCTCTTCTTCTTCCCCCACCTTATCCCTCCCTACCAACACATCCTCCCCAGACCGTTTCCCTTTGGTACCTGTTATTCCATTCTTCAGTTCTGTGATTCTGCTGCTGTTTTGTTCCTTCAGTTTTTCCTTTATTCTTATACTCCACAGATGCGTGAAATCATTTGGTATTTCTCTTTCTCCACTTGGCTTGTTTCACTGAGCATAATACCCTCCAGCTCCATCCATGTTGCTACAAATGGTAGGATTTGCCCTTTTCTTATGGCTGTGTAGTAATCCATTGTGTATATGTACCACTCTTCTTTATCCATTCATCTATCTATGGACATTTAGGTTGCTTCCAATCCTTGGCTATTGTAAATAGTGCTGCGATAATCATAGGGGTGCATTGGTCTTTCTCAAACTTGATTGCTTCATTCTTAGGGTAAATTCCTAGGAGTGCAATTCCTGGGTCAAATGGTAAGTCTGTTTTGAGCATTTTGATGTACCTCCATACTGCTTTCCACAATGGTTGAACTAACTTACATTCCCACCAGCAGTGTAGGAGGGTTCCCCTTTCTCCACAGCCTCGCCAACATTTGTTGTTGTTTGTCTTTTGGATGGCAGCCATCCTTACTGGTGTGAGGTGATACCTCATTGTAGTTTTAATTTGCATTTCTCTGATAATTAGCGATGTGGAGCATCTTTTCATGTGTCTGTTGGCCATCTGTATTTCTTTTTTGGAGAACTGTCTGTTCAGTTCCTCTGCCCATTTTTTAATTGGGTTATTTGTTTTTTGTTTGTTGAGGCGTGAGAGCTCCTT
The DNA here is from genome assembly GCF_030020395.1 of Manis pentadactyla. Lineage (NCBI taxonomy): Eukaryota > Metazoa > Chordata > Mammalia > Pholidota > Manidae > Manis > Manis pentadactyla. The sequence continues at coordinate 16,929 of NW_026644708.1, forward strand.
ATATATTCTGGACGTCAAGCCTTTATCGGATGTGTCATTTTCAAATATATTCTCCCATACTGTAGGGATCCTTCTTGTTCTATTGATGGTGTCTTTTGCTGTACAGAAGCTTTTCAGCTTAATATAGTCCCACTTACTCATTTTTGCTGTTGTTTTCCTTGCCCGGGGAGATATGTTCAAGAAGAGGTCACTCATGTTTATGTCTAAGAGGTTTTCGCCTATGTTTTCTTCCAAGAGTTTAATGGTTTCATGGCTTACATTCAGGTCTTTGATCCATTTTGAGTTTACTTTTGTATATGGGGTTAGACAATGGTCCAGTTTCATTCTCCTACATGTAGCTGTCCAGTTTTGCCAGCACCACCTGTTGAAGAGACTGTCATTTCGCCATTGTATGTCCATGGCTCCTTTATCAAATATTAATTGACCATATATGTCTGGGTTAATGTCTGGATTCTCTAGTCTGTTCCATTGGTCTGTGGCTCTGCTCTTGTGCCAGTACCAAATTGTCTTGATTACTATGGCTTTATAGTAGAGCTTGAAGTTGGGGAGTGAGATCCCCCCTACTTTATTCTTCTTTCTCAGGATTGCTTTGGCTATTCGGGGTCTTTGGTGTTTCCATATGAATTTTTGAATTATTTGTTCCAGTTCTATGCAGAATGTTGCTGGTAGTTTCATAGGGAATAGCATCAAATCTGTATATTGCATTGGGCAGGGTGGCCATTTTGACGATATTAATTCTTCCTAGCCACGAACATGGGATGAGTTTCCATCTGTTAGTGTCCCCTTTAATTTCTCTTAAGAGTGACTTGTAGTTTTCAGAGTATAAGTCTTTCACTTATTTGGTTAGGTTTATTCCTAGGTATTTTATTTTTTTGATGCAATTGTGAAGGGAGTTGTTTTCCTGATTTCTCTTTCTGTTGATTCATTGTTAGTGTATAGGAAAGAAACAGATTTCTGTGTGTTAATTTTGTATCCTGCAACTTTGCTGTATTCCGATATCAGTTCTAGTAGTTTTGGGGTGGAGTCTTCAGGGCTTTTTATGTACAGTATCATGTCATCTCCAAATAGTGACAGTTTAACTTCTTCTTTACCAATCTGGATTCCTTGTAATTTTTTGTTTTGTCTGATTGCCATGGCTAGGACCTCCAGTACTATGTTAAATAACGGTGGGGAGAGTGGGCATCCCTGTCTAGTTCCCGAACTCAGAGGAAATGCTTTCAGCTTCTTGCTGTTCAACATAATGTTGGCAGTGGGTTTATCATAGATGGCCCTTATTATGTTGAGGTACTTGCCCTCTATTCCCATTTTGCTGAAAGTTTTTATCATGAATGGATGTTGAACTTTGTCAAATGATTTTCAGCATCTATAGAGATGATCATGTGGTTTTTGTCTTTCTTTTCGTTGAAGTGGTGGATGATGTTGATTGACTTTCGAATGTTGTATCATTCTTGCATCCCTAGGATGAATCCCTCTTGGTCATGGTGTATGATACTTTCGATGTATTTTTGAATTCGGTTTGCTAATATTTTGTTGAGTATTTTTGCATCTACGTTCATCAGGGATATTGGTCTGTAGTTCTCTTTTTTGGTAGGTCTTTGCGTGGTTTTGGTATTAGGGTGATGTTGGCCTCATAGAATGAGTTCGGGAGTATTCCCACCTCTTCTATTTTTTGGAAAACTTTAAGGAGAATGGGTATTATGTCTTCTCTGTATGTCTGTTAAAATTCCAAGGTAAATTCATCTGGCCTGGGTGTTTTTTTCTTGGGTAGTTTTTTGATTACCGCTTGAATTTCTTTGATGGTAATTGGTTTGTTTAGATTTTGTCTTTCTTCCTTGGTCAGTTTTGGAACATTGTATTTTTCTAGGAAGTTGTCCATTTCTTCTATGTTTTCCATCTTCTGAGAATATAGGTTTTCATAGTAGTCTCTAATAATTCTTTGTATTTCTGTTGGGTCCGTTGTGGTGTTTCCTTTCTCATTTCTGAGTCTGTTGATGTGTGTTGATTCTCTTTTTCTCTTAATAAGTATGGCTAGAGGCTTATCTATTTTTTTTATTTTCTCAAAGAACCCGCTCTTGGTTCCATTGATTTTTTTCTATTGTTTTATTCTTCTCAATTTTGTTTATTTCCTCTCTGATCTTTATTATGTCCCTCCTTCTGCTGACTTTAGGCCTCATTTGTTCTTCTTTTTCCAATTTCGATAATTGTGACAGTAGACTATTCCTTTTGGCTTGTTCTTCCTTCTTTATATATGCCTGGAATGCTATATACTTTCCTTTTAAGACTGCTTTCGCTGCATTCCACAGAAGTTGGGGCTTTGTGTTGTTGTTGTCATTTATTTCCATATTTTGCTGGATCTCCATTTTAATTTGGTCATTGATCAATTGACTATTTAGAAGCGTGTTCTTAAGCCCCCGTGTGTTTGTGAGCCTTTTTGCTTTCTTTATACAATTTATTTCTAGTTTTATACCTTTGGGTCTGAAAAGTTTGTTGGTAGAATTTCAGTCTTTTTGAATTTACTGAGGCTCTTTTTTGTTTCCTAGTATGTGGTCTATTCTGGAGAATGTTCCATGTGCACTTGAGAAGAATGTGTATCCTGTTGCTTTTGGGTGTAGAGTTCTGTAGATATCTATTAGGTCCATCTGTTCTAGTGTGTTGTTTAGTGCCTCTGTGTCCTTACTTATTTTCTGTCTGGTGGATCTGTCCTTTGGAGTGAATGGTGTGTTGAAGTGTCCTAAAATGAATGTATTGCAGTCTATTTCCTCCTTTAGTTCTGTTAGTATTTGTTTCACATATGCTGGTGCTCCTGTGTTGAGTGCATATATATTTATAATGGTTATATCCTCTTCATGGACTGAGTCCTTTATCATTATGCAATGTCCTTCTTTATCTCTTGTTACTTTCTTTGTTGTGAAGTCTATTTTGTCTGATACTAGTTCTGCAACACCTGGTTTTTTCTCACTATTGTTTGCATGAAATATCTTTTCCATCCCTTGACTTTTAGTCTGTACATGTCTATGGGTCTGAGGTGAGTCTCTTGTAAGCAGCATATAGATGGGTCTTGTTTTTTAATTTCCATTCAGTGACTCTATGTCTTCTGATTAGTGCATTCAGTCCATTTAAATTTAGGGTGTTTATCGATAGGTATGTATTTATTGCCATTTCAGGCTTTAGATTCGTGTTTACCAAAGGTTCCAGATTACTCTCCTTACTATCTAAGAGTCTAACTTAACTCACTTAGTATGCTGTTAGAAACAAAATCTAAACTTTCTTTTCTATTTCTCCTCCTTTTTCTTACTCCTTAATTCTTTATATATTAGGTATCAAATTCTGTACTTTTTGTCTATCCCTTGTTTGGCTTTGGGGATAGTAATTTAATTTTGCATTTGCCTCGCAATCAGCTGCTCCACCCTCCCTACTGTGATTTTACTACCTCTAGTGACAGCTATCCATCCCTAGGAACACTTCCGTCTATAACAGTCCCTCCAAAATAGACTGCAAAGATGGTTTGTGGAAGGTAAACTCTCTCAGCTTTTGCTTATCTGGAAATTGTTTAATCCCTCCTTCAAATTTAAATGATAATCTCACCGGATAAAGTAATCTTGGTTCCAGGCTCTTCTGCTTCATGGAATTTAATACATCATGCCACTCCCTTCTGGCCTGTAAGGTTTCTGCTGAGAAGTCTGATGTTAGTCTGATGGGCTTTCCTTTGTATGTGATCTTATGTCTGCCTCTGGCTGCTTTTAACAGTCTGTCCTTATCCTTGATCTTTCCCATTTTAATTACTATGTGTCTTGCTGTTGTCTTCCTTGGGTCCCTTGTGTTGGGGGAATCTGTGTATTTCCATGCCCTGACAGACTATGTCCTTCCCCAGATTGGGGAAATTTTCAGCAACTAACACCTCAAAGACACTTTCTATCCCTTTCTCTCTCTTCTTCTTCTGGTATCCCTATAATGCGAATATTGTTCTGCTTGGATTGGTCACACTGTTCTCTCAATATTCTTTCATTTTTAGAGATCCTTTTTTCTCTCTGTGCCTCAGCTTCTTTGCATTCCTCTTCTCTATTTTCTATTTCATTTACTCTCTCCTCCACCGTGTCTAACCTGCTTTTAATACCCTCCATCATGCTATTTAATGATTGGATCTCTGACCTGAATTCATTCCTGAGTTCTTGGATGTCTTTCCATACCTCCATTAGGATGTTGATGATTTTTATTTTGAACTACCTTTCAGGAAGAGTCACGAGGTCCATATCATTTAAATCTTTCTCAGAAGTTGTATTAACAATTTTGCTCTGGACAAGGTTCCTTTGGTGTTTCATGTTTGTATATGGCGCCCTCTAGTGACCAGAAGCTCTATTCTGGAGCTTCTCAGCCCCTGAAGCAATGTCGGGGGTCGCAGGGGAGCTGTACTGGTGCCTGGGGGTAGGAAAGAGCTGTTCCCCGCCTCCTGGCTGCTGTGCCTCTCTCCACTGCCTGAGCCATTGAGCTGGTCACACAGGTATAAGTTTTTGTCCCAGAGCAGCCAGATATGGATCACTGCTTTCCACATGCTGCTGGAATCCCAGTCTCCCCAGGAACTCTGCCTGTATTAACTTTCCAACCCAGTAGTCATGTGAGTCTCATGAAAGCACCAGGAAATGTAGGTTTGTGCTCCCAGAGCAGATCTCCCCAGCTAGGTATTCAGCAGTCCCAAGCCTTCCAGTCCTTCCCTGCTCCATTTGTCTTCCTCCTGCCAGTGAGCTGGGGTGGGGGAGGGGCTCGGGTCCCACAGAGCCACAGCTCTGGTATGTTACCCCATTAGCTGAGGTCTGCACTTTTCTCCAGGTGTGTGCAGTCTGATGCCATCATCTTTCCTGTTGCTATCTCAGGATTAGTTGTGCCAATTAAATTTTCTAATTGTATCCAGTTTTAGAAGGAAGCCTCTGTCTCTCCTCTTACGCTGCCATCTTTAATCCCATCCTGTGTGGCTACTTTTTGTTTTATGTCCATTAATTATAATTCCTGATAAGTCATTTATGCCTCAAACTTCGTTTTCTGACTATTAAATAAATATAGTCTTACTATATTTTATAGAAAATGTAAATAACGGTAGAGTGCACAAAAAGTACACATGTAATCCCTCCATCAATTGGAATAAATCATTCTTAACATTATGGCTTATTTCCCTCCAGTCTTTTTTAAGAGAATTTTTTCCATAGATGAGAGCACATGGTAGGTACACATATAAATGGTATCCTTTTTCCCAGTTATCATTATAGCATACACATTTTGCTTTTTATATATAAAATTTTAAACATTTTTCATAGCTGCATAGTGTGCCTTATAGATGAATCCTATTTAACTTCAGTATTTCCTAATTATTGAACGTTATATAGTTAGTTTCCAGTTTCCACTTACATTAAATAATTTGCAGTAGGCAATTGTGTATATAACTCTGTAACTGCATTTTAAATATTTTAGGGAGAAGGATGAAAAAAAGTACCTTCTCAGTTGATTAATTCTTAGAAGGAAATTACCAGCTGAGAAGGTATTGTTTTTACAGTAAAGAATAATGTATTTTTTATCAAATCTATCATGTTTATTATGAAAAATGAAAAGTATAAAAAAATTACCCATAGTATCACCGCCCAGAGATAACCATCATTACTTATTATCAGACCTTGTCTGTGACAGGTATTTCACAGAGGTTCTGATTTATTAAAATGACATGTAGACATTGGGCTATTGGCTTAATCTTAAGAGAACCTGGAATACAAAGCTGTTCTCAAGGACATTCTGAAAACTGCTTTTGTTCACTGAATAGCTTTCTGTGTGCATTTTGGGACTTTTATATTTAGGTATAATTCATTAACCATTGTCTTAAGTACTTTTGAAGCTTTCCAAATAGGTAAAATATCAAAACTGCATTTTTAGAGGAAGGATAGAAACAAGAGAAGAGCATATTACACCCTGACTACAATATTCCTTGAAGAAGAGAGCTTTTTTAAAAAATACATTTGAATTTTTCATTTTGCTTTAAAATTTTAAGAGTCTGATCAATAGACTTGGTATTAATCTTATGTTGTGAAATAGTGCAGATTCAAGAAACAGCTGTACTGTATGCAACAGAAGGACTTGTTACCAAATAACTTAATCACTAATATTTGTATCTAGACCTATGTGTGATTTTTAATTGTGTGTTGAAATAAAAATTATATTTGCATGGACTATGTATGATTTATTAGAAATCATTCCTTAGTTTCTTGGCACCCAGATAAGTAATCCCCAGACAAGGCAATAATTTGCCTTGCTTGCCCCAGTCAAGGCAAATTATTATGCTAAATATTATTCAGAACAATCTGTTCTTTGTAGGGGGTCCAAGAGGAGGCAGCAAACACAAAGTAAGAGTTGTGTAAAATTTTTATATTCTGTAGGAATTTTCAATTTTAACAGAGTTTAATTTGTTCTGATTTTAATTCCAGTGGGAACTTCTATCGCAATATAAGGCAGATAAAAAAAACATGTATTTGGAAATAACTGAAACTGGCCTCTTGGATTCATATGACGACATTTGGTTTATGGCCCACTGCCAATGGCAGATTCATTTCCTTTGAGTGAAAGGGATTCTAAAGATTTATTAAGATATCTTTCTTTCTGCTTTAGTGTACCTAGTACTTCTTCTACCATCCATGTCCATATTTTGAAATGAGTTATTTATGTAAAAATTTCTCTTTTCAAAACATTTATGGAGAACACTTTCCCATACTTCAGAGAGAAACAGCCCATACATCCAGTCTGAGAAAAGTATGCTTTTGGGAATTTCAACAGAAACTGTTCATTTTAAAATACATTTAAGATATACTTAAAACAGTTTAAGAACAGAATCTTGGATGAACTAAAAAATCATGCTAACGTTTGTTTCACTTAATATTCTTTAAAATAAACATAGTATTTATGTGTTTTTCCCCCAGTTATAAAAGGTATGCATATTCATTATAGGCATCTTTGAAAAGCTTAAAAAAGAAAATAAACATCCTTAATTCCACCAGAGAACCACTGTTAATATTTGGTTCATATCCTTCCAGTTATTCACATATATTTTGTACATAATAAAAATTAATGTCGTCTATACAGATAATCTGTTTTTTACTTACTGTATTATTAACATTTCCCCATATTAAAACAATGTCTGAAGCATGGTTACATAGCATCCTTACATATGACTAACTCTGTTTTCCTTAATCCATTTCCTATTATTGAATGTTTAGATTATTTCTCTTTTTAAAATAATGTTTCAGAGGCCATTCCTGTATATACTTACATATACATACATCTCTTTGTATACCTGATAGTTTCCTCAGGGAAATCCCATAGTAATGGAATTCTCAGGTGATCTAAAAATGTAACAACATCTACCTTTCCTCCAATATGTTTGCCTTACCCACCATTTTAAAAGTAAGGTTGAATCTTCATAAGGATTTATTTTATTACATAAATTATTATGTTTTAAAAGTCAAATTTTAAATTGGAAAAAAGTTATTTATACTTAAAGGGTAACTTGAGAACTCCATATCAGTTTTACTACTAACTTTTACTGATTTTGGAAACCCTTTCATCTGTGGACCACTCAATCACATTCACTTTCCAATCAAATGGTAGGCTGGTATGTTATCATTCCACCGTGACTTGATGTGTAAGTTTGAAAAGTACATTTATTTTTAATTTCAAAGATCTAATTTTATGATAAGGGTAATGCTTGGTACTTGAGAAGGACAGTTGGAACTAGGGTATTAATAGTAAATAGCACTGAAGCAAATATTACCTGAGACAGCAAACATAAATTAATGCCTTCTAATTTGTTACTAGAAGAATAGCTCTTATTGTGTAACTTCCTTATAAAGTTCCCCAAAGCCACTTTTGTGTGTGTGCTTTCTTTAAGTACACGAGATTATTATTTCTTTTATGAGAAGTCAAATAATTTTTTTAATTATCAAAAGACAGGGTAATGTTACCGTTCAATTACGATTTGAAAAATGAAACAATTCCTTTTATACATTAACCTAGTTTCATTTCTGATCTTACATTTAATCCCTTGTATTCTTTGCAAATTTGTATTTCACACATTTGCTACTTTTTTAAAATTTAAGTTTTATTTAGCTTTTAAAAATAGGTAATATTGAGATGTTCCAGAGTTCGAAAGATCTGGAAGCATACAGAACTGTGTGGCCAATATGGAAGCCACTCACGCACATGGCTATTTGAATGAATTAGAATTACAGAAAATTAAAGGTGCAGGTCTCAGTGGTACTAGGCACTTTTCAAGAATGCTTCCATCGTTGCAGAGTTTGGAAAGCATGAGGACGGAGTTAAAAAGTCTTCCAGCCCTCCTCAAAGCCAAGCTGCTGTTAGTTTTATGTGATCCCCTCTCAGGTATAATCTATGCCTCCAATCAGCAAATAGGTGTGAATATACTTTCCCCTTACCTTTTTTTTGTATCATTAATCTACAATTACATAAAGAACATTATGTTTACTAGGCTCCCCCCTTCACCAAGTCCCCCCCATGTAACCCTTCACAGTCACTGTCCATCAGCATAGTAAGATGCTGTAAAATCACTACTTGTCTTCTCTGTGTTGTACAGCCTGTCCCGCCCCATACCCCCCCACACACATTATACATGCTAATTGTAATGCCCCCTTTCTTTTCCATGCCCTTATCCCTCACTTCCCATCCATCCTCCCCAGTCCCTTTCCCTTTGATAACTGTTAGTCCATTCATGGGTTCTGTGATTCTGCTGCTGTTTTGTTCCTTCAGTTTTTCTTTGCTCTTATACTCCACATATGAGTGAAATCATTTGGTACTTGTCTTTCTCTGCCTGGCTTATTTCACTGAGCATAATACCCTCTAGCTCCATCCATGTTGTTGCAAATGGCAAGATTTGTTTTCTTCTTATGGCTGAATGATATTCCATACACAGTTGCTACTTTTATGTGTAATTTTACTTAACATTGTTGGAAATATTTACATGTATATAGCCTTATTTAATATTTAAATCTTATAAAACTAACACAACATTAGAAAATAGAGGATTTAGAAAATAAGATCATGAAAATGACTAATATTTCACAGATGGAAAAGCTGGCATTATGATAAATACAATAACTTTCATTTTTTATTAGAAAAGTAATTCATGCTTATTGAAGAAAAATTGCACATAAAAGTGTAACGCAGGAAAATAAAGTGATTCATGAGTTTTTCACCCACTGACAATATTTTGGTTACATTTTAATCTATTTTTTCCTGCTCTGAATTATATATATGTTGTATTGAGATTGCACTGATCTCCTGATTTTTTCTTTAATATAATAATTTCTCTATATTGAAAGAAACTTTCGATAGTTGTATAATAGTCATAAATTTACCATAATTCATGTCATGTAATTATTTCTCAATTATGATTTCTGTTTTTTGTATTATAAATAGTATTCTTTGAATATATTCGCACATGAATCTCTTTTTTGTAATTCAGATTATTTCCATCAAATAATTTCTCTGAAGTAGATTCTTTAGAATGAATGGGATGGATGATGTTTTAAGATTCTTGATAAAGACTGCCAAATTACCTTCCAGGATAATTATAACCTATTTTTCATTCCTACTAACAATGTATAAAATTGGCTATCTCATTGAACCTCAGCTCACAAGGTTGTTTACTTTTTAATCTTTGTAACCAATATGTGAAAATGGTTTGTTTTTTGAGATAATTGCCATATAACATTATATCAGGTATTTCATTGTTTGGATTTATTTCTTATTTCTGAGATTGAATATTCAGTCTTGCTACTTTACATGGGATTTAGTTTAATAGAAACCATTCCAGTTTATCCAGTATACACTCCAGAGTTGTATAGAAAACCTTCCTTTGTCCCCTAACAGAAGGAATATTAATGTTTTTTATCTCCATAGAAAGTCACTGACGGTTTATTTCTTTAAAGATATTGCATGCATAATTAGGAATTAGAGAGCTGAATAATTAAGATGAACAAGAAGAAAAAGGATTATCCAGTTTGTTACAAAGTCCCTTGTCTGACTTTATTGTGACCATCTGGATTTTCTCCTTGGTACTATGTTCTGAACTATATAAAGAAAGGATATAGAGAGTAAGTTTCCAGAAATCTAAGTTCATAGTTACCTTTAAAATGAACTATTGTAACAAAGCCCTTTTGTAAGTTGGGATTTTTGTACACCACTGGTTGGGGAAATCTCCAAATGTAGATTTCTGTTGATAAAATTTGTTTCTGAAAATGTGTTTACTTTGTTATCACAGACCTATTAAATTACCTGAGGGTAAGAATCCGATCTTGTTCATTTTTGTATCCTGAGCATAATTCCCTAAATGCGTTCAGATTATTTCCGTCAAATAATTTCTCTGAGCAAATAATTATGTTCAGGATACAAAATTCCCTAAAGGTGTTCACTAAATGTGTGAATAACAGAATATTTGAAAGAGTGAAAAGATTGAACTTGAAATTAGAAGACCTGAGGTTTTTTCCTATTAATTATCTTGAGCTTTAGGAGTTTTATAGATTATGTAACATCCTTTGAACCTCAGTTTCATCAACTCATGGCTGTACTGCTTGTTCCATTTACTTCACAAAGTTGAGAAATAGAATAAAATATGTTGAAGTATCTTGTTAAATAAAAAAGTGCTGTGTAGTTGTGAAAGTCATCAACATTATCATTATTACATTTCTGGGAAGTACTTGGTTAAGAGTCTCACTATTAAGAAATTACCTAAAAGAGGATGGCAGAGACTGCTTGCTAGCTGATCACAAATCCACTGTTTCCTCTTCTTCCTGGACATACAATGGCACCGTTTCTTGGCTTCCCTTGCATTTAGGTATGCTCATGTGACTGAGTTCCCATTAATGGAGTATACAGAAACAATGTGTGCCACTTACCAGGCATGGCCCATAAAAACCTCTCATGAGGGCTCCTCCAAATTTTTTGTCTTTCTGTGTGACTGGGATGGAGACAACATTCAGGGTAGCCATGGAAGCCATCCATTACAGGTAGTACAGTCTCCTTGAACATCATATGCTTGCATGGAGGAAGTCCACCTACAAATTTGTTCATCCATCCAGTTCTGCTACTTGAGCAAGAAATAAACTGTTGTTTTTGAATCATTACCCATTTGGGGACTACTTGTTACAGCAGTCAGACCAGCACTAGCTGTTATATGGAGCATGTTGACACAGGCTCTAATTTTTCTTCAGTGCTTTACTTTTTCATAATCCTGTTTAGCAACCTTAAAACAAGGGCTAACAGTGTAAAGATACAAATATACAGGCTTGTGGTCCTATATGCATATTCCGTGACCCAAGATAAAATTGAGGAGAGAATTATATTTTGTCAGTTGAGAATTTTTTGGCTGAGAAAAGTTTAATGAGGTTTGTAACTAGTTATTACTAAAGTTTAATTAGGTAATTTATATGTTTTTCACTGTTTCATTGAGACCAAGTTCCCAAAAGAGTATCAAAGAGATCGTAAGTTTTGGTAATAACACTTTAACTGATACTTAGTATCTAAACTTTTTCTTTAACATTAAATATGATACTCAAGATAACACATGTAATAAAAATGTTTTCTTAGTGACAGTAATAATGCCAAAATTTTTTGAAAACATGATTCATTTCTCTCCAATTCTTTTTCTATTTATTAAACGTTGTAACCCATTTCATTATAAAATAAGATTTTTGTTTGGGAGGGGTACTGGTATTTAATCACACTCCAGTAATTGTAGGGCAAGAAATTTACTTCAAAAAATGTATGCTTGTGAAAACTTCCATGTCATACTCCTAAGGAATATTGAGGGAATTAAAATATATACTTATATTTTTATCTGGCAGCTTTTAACCAAAGTAACTAATGCTGTATTCTAACATGCTCTTATTTGGGGAAGGAAGATTGCTTTAGTCAGTTTACCTATCTAGCAAAGTTTAGCTTATTTAATTTTCTAGAATATTTTGATTATGGAGATAAATACTACCAAGCATAGTGAAAACAACTATGACAAAACCTACACACTTTGCTGCCTAGAAAAGGGCTTCCCCCTTTCTTCTTAGGCAATACAATTGATTTTATTCATTATATTTAATAATCTGATTTCACCTGGGAATCACGAGGTCTTCTGTGAGTTACAATTAATGAGAATCAGATAATAAGCTGTGGACATCAAGTTAGAAATAGTGAAAGGTAAGAAATAAACCTTACAGTGAAGCACTAGGAGGTAACAGCAAAGGACAGAGCAGCAGCTATAAGGAAAAAAGGAAAAGCTAATTGTATAAACAGGAGTCTGAAGTAATTAAGTGAATTGACAAACTGAGTGCTACTTTCTTGGGTACCTTTTAGGAGTATTGAACTACTATATTATATACAGTAATTGATACTAAATATTACCCTGAAATAATGTAAGTCTGAATTATGTTCAGAATACTTAAGGGTGGAATGCTAAGTACATTTTATAATTCCTTCAGAACTTACTGTAAGTTTGGTGGTTCCCAATTATCTGAAAATTTTACCTAACTCAGAATGGCTCATTTCCTAACCAAGTATCTACTAATACATAATTTTTTAAACTAAAAGGGTTTTTTTGGTTGCAGGAAAAAATATATATGATTGTTGATTTCAGACTACCTAGTTATTCAGACTACCTTCAATGCAGTTCCTTCAAAATATTAACCTTGGGGTGGCTTGGGTTTATCTAGTTATGGGAGGAAGAGGCCGAATTTTTTAAATCAAATTCCTTTGTCAAAGTTAAAATATAGTGTAATTATTTAACATTTCAGTTTTTGCACTTTGAATTTCAAAACAAAACTTAATCCAATTGGTATTTTTTCATGTAGATGGATTTTAATATTTTATATTTAGCATTTTTCTATAAAGGCATGTCTATACTCTGAAACTTACCACTTGGCTTTTCTAGAAAAATTGTATTTCAGTATAATAGGAAGTTTCTCCTTGGCTGATCATTTGTTTATATATGTATACCATTTGCAGTTGGATAATAACTAGTTGTAACCTCTGAGATTTTATTTCTTCAGTTTATAAGTGGAGTTAAAAGGCATTACAATTTTACTGAAATAATTTAATTTAAAAAGTAATTCTGCAGGGTTATTCTTCATAGCACACTAAAGGAAATCTCAAATGAAATCTACAACAGTGACTTAAACATAGTAGATGTGTATGAAATATTTTTTGAATTAATAAATGAGCATTGAATTTAATCTTAGTATCACCATTGTCATAGGAACCTACAGCGAAGTCCCAGATGTCATGCATTAAATAATTGTAATTTGGAAAAGTTAATTGTTGTATACTAATTGTTTTTATTTGTGTCTGGAATACAGGTGGCGATAAAAATAATAGATAAATCTCAACTGGATGCAGTGAACTTTGAGAAAATCTACTGAGAAGTACAAATAATGAAAATGTTAGACCACCCACACATAATCAAACTTTATCAGGTATGGCTTAGCCTTATATCTCTTAATGCTTCTCACATTCATTTTTGTATTTTGCATCATTTTTCTCTTTTATGGTAGTTTTTCTAATCTATAAAAAGATTTATTATATACTTTTCTTAAGCTGAGTACATCCATTTTTCTACATTTAAATAAAAATTAGGAAATCAAAAACTAGTAGCTTAATTTTCAGTTATCTCTCACACTGAAAATAATTTATTTAAGAATGTCTTAGTCATACATTTTTGATACCTTGCTTAAACCTGCGGGGTTTTGGTGGTGGCCCTATTAATGAGGGTATAGCATTTTTGCTTAGTTAAAAAATACACTGTTTATGTTTCATGAAATATAAAAGTTAAAATAGTATATTACTTAGTGTCATGCTTTGTAATACCTGCCACAAAATATTATATTTTGTTTGGGTTATTTTATCAGGTAAAAGTAAGAGACATTTTTAAAGAAATCAACTTGATTAAGATAACTTTTGTAACCTAAACTGCACCCATCTCAAGTGAAAGCCATGTTTTGTAAAAGGAAGAATTTATCAAAAATTTAAAAAGAACTCATGTCAGAATGATAATAATAATACCCAATTTTTGGAATATTTCCATTCATTAGTATGTAGAATTTTTGTGTTAGAAAACTATCTTTAAGTAAAATGTCACATTATGCTAACCCATGACTTCAGTCTACAAAGTGTGATGTTGGCACCCAGGGTGTGCTGTGCTAAGCCCATATGGGCTTGTGAGAGCTGACTGTTAAGTTTTCAAAACTTCTGCAAATTGATCAATACCCTGTCAGTAGCTCCACATCAGAAAAAGTAGGAGCATTTATACCACAGACATTGGTTTACAAATCAGAATCTTTCTTTCCCCTCAGTGTGTGCACATAAATGGGTTAGCACAGGTGTCCATTGGGGCACAATAAGGAAATATTAGAACTTCTATTTATGCTTATTTTTTGTGGTTATCTTCTTGTGAGCACTTTGTAATGTATATAACATACTTACATAGTGGCACAAGTATATAATTTGTGTCTGTATATATTTATAAATATACACATGTATAGGTGTGTGTGTGTATATATATACACATGTACATACAGGTATGTATGTTTGGCCAAAAAGCTTTTTATTGATAGAGATTTGCAATTAAAAATGTGTGGAGACCAATGGAGATCATTAGCATTATCTGTAGTCAAGAATGAGTCTGTGGTGTGCCACTCTATACAATTCATAAAGTTGTAAACTACAGAGGGCCACTTAGGTCAAATTGAAACCAGAGTCTTTCTCCTTTTAAGCTTTTTTTTCTCTTTTAATTACTAAAGAGGATGTTTTTAAGAAACTAATCACATCCTTAGTAGTCTGATTAATCATAAGCCAAAGTGAGGTTAAAACTACCATGATACTCATGGTAATTTATCTTTATTTGAACAGAATAATCAGTTAAATTGATTTACTATTTGAGTTATTTAGACCCAAACTGTAGGTAGCTCTTAGTTTTCTGGTGTGATAGGGAATAGTGCTAAACCTATGTATTAGAGAAAAAACTACCCTTCAGCCTTTCAGTAGACAGCAACTAAATTTTCACTCATTTTGATTCTATGAATTCATTTCCTTTTGGTTCAATATATTTGAAAAATCAGGTTTGGCATGCGACTTTTCTGAACCTAGAAAAACCTAGAAAACCTAATAAAAGTGTATTACAGGGGAGTTCTGAGGAAGCTTTTAAACAATGTTTTAAAATAACAGTACTTTGTAGAAACATTAAAGTATTGTATGTGGAATATAATATTGTGCCAGATTAGCTAGGATACTGGCCAGATAAACTGAGCTCTTTTTTATTATTCTTTTCTTAACTAGAGTTTACCATATCACACAGGGCTAGAAAGTCAGTAAGGAGGTGGTAAAAAGTTGATGTTCAAAATTCCTTCATTTATATTAGCATTTCTCAAGCTTGGAGGTCTATAATGGTCACCTGGGGAATTTGTTGAAGTGTGAATTCTGTGCAGTAGGTCTGGAGTGGGGTCTGAGGTTCTGCATTTCTAACAGAAGCTTGGGCAGTGCTGCTGCTGGTCCATGGACCTCACTTGGAAAAGTAAAGATCTAAATTTTTCACAAAAGCATTAACATAAGGTTATTGTTACTCTTGTACACTTTAATATCTTCTGAATTGTTCATAAGTTTGATACTTTGATTAAAAGTTTTAATTTAGGTAACTCCAAAGAACGTTGAATTGGAATAGATGAAGATTGGAATACTTTTCTGTCAGACTGATATGGAATTATTTATCAATAGGTAATGGAGACCAAAAATATGTTGTACCTTGTCACAGAATATGCAAAAAATGGAGAAATTTTTGGTAAGCACTTCTTTTTTAATTTAATTTGAAGGTGTGACTAATCTCCATGGAGTATTTTTGTTAATACTCCTGCTTGTTTAAGAATCAGTAATGACGATTAGACATTCTTAAGCATTATAATATAAGAAAATATCCAGTAAGCTTAAATTTTGGAATACAATTTATTCTCTTGTATTTATGATATTAAAGCTACTGCTTAATTCTGTCATCTGTGTTAAAGAGATTAGAGAATAAATGATAGGGAGAAAATTTCAGTAATATTCAAGAGAGATTTTCTTTCTTTATATCTTCAGTTTTACCTTTCTTTCCAGGAGAAAGATCAGTCAGCAGACATTTACTGAGCTTCTAATGTTTCTCAGGCATTGTATTAGGGGATACAGGAGTGACCTAAATAACACAGCCTCTGCCATTGTGGTTCTTACAGTTCAGTAAGCTATTACCTACACTTGTGAGACCTAAGGAACATCACTAAATCTCTCTGAGACTCAGTCCCTTATCTCTAAGAAGAAATTATTTGATTGATTGTCCTCTATAATCCATGCTAACCCTTAAAAAATTACAAACATTTTATTATTTCTAGCATTCATCTATTTTATTTTTACTTTATGGAGCCATAACATTGTCACTAGTCTTAAATATTTTTTACTTTTAACCTAAATTTAAGTCCAAAATTGCTTTTTAAACAGCTTTATTGAGGAATAATTAACATATAATAAATTGCATCTATATAATGTGTAAAACTTATAGGTTTTCAGACACATACATATTTGTGAAATAAACCATCACAATTAAAATATCCATCCTCTCAAAACTTTCTTTGTGCCCCTTTTTAATCTGTATTGCTCCACCTCATCATCAGACAACCACTAATCTGTTTGCTGTCACTATAGATTAGTTTGTGTCTCCTAGAGTTTTATATAAATGTAGTCATTAGAGCATGTACTCTTTTTTTGGTTTGGTTTCTTTCTCTCTCTCAGTATAATTATTTCAAGATTCATCCATTTTCTTGTGTATACCACATGTCATTTCCTTTTATTGTAATCACAGTTGACCCTTGAACAACACAGGTTTGAACTGCATGGGTTCACTTATATGTAGATTTTTTCCGGTAAAATATATTGGAAAATTTCTGGAAATTTGCAGCAATTTGAAAAACATTTTCTTTTCTCTAGCTAACTTTATTGCAGGAATACAATATATAATACATATAACATACAAACTGTACTTTAACTGACTACTTAGGTTATTAGTAAGGCTTCCAGTCAGTAGGCTATTAGTAGTTACATTTTGGAGGAGTCAACAGTTCTATATGAATTTTCAGTTATGCAGGGATTTGGCACCCTCCACCCCATGTTGTTCAGAAGTCAACTGTAGTTTTATTGTAAGTAGTATCCTATTGTATGAATATACTCCAATTTGCTTAACCGTTCATGGGTTTATAGAAGTTTGGGTTACTTTCAGTTTTTGGCTATTACACATTAATTCATTAATTGCTATGAACATTCATGTACAAGTCTTTAACATACAGTGTCCTTTCAAGTAATATTCACCACTTCATGTAGAGTATAAGAACCTTATAATAACATACTTTTGTTTTGCCTTTCTTGGCCTTTATGTTCTTGTCATATACTTTATTTACACCTATTTTATAAAACATAAAATACAGTATCATTATTTTGTTTAAAGAGTCAGTTATGTTTTAAAGAGATTTCAATATAGTTTTTTATTCTTACATATTTACTTGTGGAGTTAACATTGCTGCATTCCTATATGTATATGCATTCATTCCGTTGGGTAGATACATATTTTCATCTGGTGTAATTTTTCTTCTGCCTGAAGGATTCTCTTTAACATTTCTTATAGAGCAGGTCTATTGGTGATGAAATCTTTCAGTGTTTGTATGTCTAAAATAATCTTTATTTGTTTTGAAAGATATTTGTGTTGGGTATATAATTCTAGGTTGACTTATTTCAGTACTTTCATGATGTTGCTCCACTGTCTTCTCATTTACATTGTTTCTGAGAAGAAATCTGTCATTCTTCTTTTTCTTTATTCCTTTATGTGAATTGCCTTTTTTCTCTGGCTGTTTTTCAGGTTTTCTATTTACTGTTGGTTTCAGCAAAGTACATTATGATATGCCTTTGTGTGGCTTTCTTTGTGAGTCTTATGTTTGGTGTCCATTGAGCTCCTAGGACATGTGAATGCATAATTTCCATCAAATTCAGAAAATTTTAAGCCATTATTTTCTTAATATTTCTGACCTATGCCCTCTCTTCTTCAGAGACTCCAATTACACATATATTATTCTGTTTGAAGTTTTCCCAGCTTCTGCTTACTGCTGCTCTTTTCCATTGGAAAAAAAAATGTTTTCTCTCTGTTTTACATTTTATGTAGTTGCTATTTCTGTGGTGGATTTTCTGCTCTATGAGCTTAACTAGGGCCTTTTTTCCCTCTTTATTTATTATACCTTCCATGTCTTCTGTTAGGTTTTTGAACATCTGTAATACAATTTTAGTAACTTTTAGTGTCCTCAGTCTGGCACCTCTTTCAGTGCTGGTTCAGTTTTGAATGGTTGATGGTTCTCTTAAGCTTTTGATCATATTTTCCTGATTCTATACAAGCCCCGCAGCCCTTGGGTGACAGACATTGTCTGTTTTACCTTGTTGGTTGCCACTCCGTTTTGTATTACTGTAACTCATGCTGACAGTTCTATTACTTGAGAATAGTTTGAGACATTGGGTCTTCCTTTTATGGTTGGAGCAGTGCAGCATCTAGGTTTAATTATTTCCCTTTTTTAGTAGTCCTCCCTATGACCCATGACTTCTGGGGTTTCTTTTTTTTTAGCCTGGTCAGTAGGAACAGGCACTGTTCTCTATAATGCTCTCAGATGGTTCTTTGTCTGGCCTGGATAGTTTTCTCACACATAAGTGCCAATCAGTACTCTCCTAAATACTCCAGGGGACCTCTCTGCATCTTTGGAATTCTCTCTGTACATAGCTCTCTCTTCTCTATTTTGTGGCCTACAGAGGACTTGGTCTACCTAGATTCACAACTCTGTCTTCTCAACTCAAGAAATTTGCTGGGCTCTGCCTGGGTTTCCCTTCTCTACGTTATAGCCTAGACACTCTCTAAAAGCATTATTTGAGGGCATTCCTAGGTTTTACGTAATTTATTTCCTGTTTCTCAGGGATCACTCTCCTTCTTTGCCTGATGTTCAGTGTCTCATATATATTTGTCAGCTTTTTGTTTGTTTGGGGAGGGGTTTATTTCAGGCAGGAGGGTAAATATGGCCCCTGTTACTCCATCTTTGTTGAAAGCAGGTCTCCAATTGATTCAAAATTATCTTTAATTTCAGTTATTTTTAAAAGTAAGAATTACACATACTTATGTAGTTTTGAAAAATATATTATTTACAGTTGAATTCTAAATAAATAATTCTACTTGATTCCTTTTCTAATTGTATTTCAGGAAAGATAGTTGACTTGCCTCTTACTTTTTTTTGTCTTTTTTATGCTACTGCTTATTGAGCTTTTTGTTTCTCTAGAAGCTTCTTTACTGGTACCATAATAGAATGATATGGGCTTTGAGGCCAGGTGGATCTGGTTCCACCATATTAATTGTTGCATTGCTTTGGCCAAGTTTCTTCCTTCCATTTCTTCTTTCCTTTTGTTCTTTTCTGTTCCCTTTCTTATATTTACTCATTCATTCAGATTTCAATAAACAAATCTTTGTTGAAAACCAAATATGTGTCACACATTGTTCTGTGTGATGAGAATACCACAACAATGAAAACAGATAAAAATCCCTGTTTCCATGAACCTTACATTCCAGTGTGGCAAAAGAGACAATAAGCAAAACAAGTGATTATATAGTATATTAGATGGTGATAAATGCTATGGCAATAATAAAGCAAGGAAGGGGGCATCGTTAGTGAAAGAGTTGATTGCAGTATCAAATAGAGTGGTCAGGGAATGCTTCTCTGACATTTCAGCAAAGACTGGAAAACACCATCATATGGATATGGGGGAAGGGGGTGATCCAGGAAGTGGAAATAACACATGCAAAGTTCCTGAGGCAGCAGTGCTTGGCGTGCTCCAGAAAGAGCAGGGAGGCCAGGATGGCTGGAAAGAAGAGAGAAAAAAGGGAAGAACAGGAGTGAATAAGGAAGAAGAACTATAGGAAATAAGGTGAGAACAGTAATTGGGAAAATAGTGGGGCAGATATGAGGGTTTTGTAGGGCATTATAAGGAATTTGGCTCTTACGTTGAATAAAATTAGGGAACCATTAGAGAGTTTTGAGCAAAGAAGTGATTGCATCTAATCGAACATTTAAAAATCACCGCTCTGGCTGCTATGTTGAGCACAGATGGTAGTGAGTAAGGGTGGAAAGAGGGAGACAAGCTAGGAGGCTGCCACAGTCCAAGTGAGCATGGTAATGGCTCAGACTAGGGTAGCAGTGGGACCCACAGTGCTAGTGCTCAGACTGGCTGTATGTTTTGAAAGTACAGTCACCAGCACTTCTTGACAGATGGAGACCACCTATGTAGTGAGTAGGAATAGGAATGAGACCAATGTCTGATCCCTGTAAAGGGATTTGTTCCTTACATGGTCTATGGATTATCCATCAGTGTGGACAGGCAAACTACACATCATGCTCTCCACTTCAGTTAAGAATCAGTCTTTCTTTCCTCCTGTCTGTCTCTCTTGATGTGTATCTTCCTATCTCCCAAGTTCATATTTCTACAAAAGTTGAATATGTACTAGTATGAGAAGTCAAATAATTCTCCAAGGTTTTTTTCAAAAAATACCAGTTTCCCATCTTCCTCTCCACCCCCATTTCCCTTCCTCAGAGGCAACCAGTTTTCACTTCTTTTAGCTGATTAGATTTACCTCCATATCCCTAGGTAATATGCTTATATTGCTGCTTCTGGATTTTTCTCTTTTAGGCATAGTTTTTGGAATGCCCTTTGAATTCCTTCCCTACTCCTGTATTAAGTGGCACATGTTAGAGAGGTTTGCAAAGACAAGTTGTCAGAGACCTTGAATGTCTGGATAAAGAGTTAAGATTATTTTTAGATTGGACATGTGTGAACCAAAAGGTGATGATGTGTATAAAGACTTTTTTTAGGAAGATAAATCCATCAGGATGTGCATTCTCAATTAGAGGAGGAGAAAAGATGCCATTTAAGAGACTATTTGAATTGTGTAGAGGTAACGGGCTGAAGGCCTAGAAAGATACTAGTTGTGAGAATCATGAGAAAAGTTTAAAAGCTAAAGGTGTTTCCAGTTCTAAAAATAACAAGTAACATTTATTGATCACTCCCTTTTTGTTGGGTACTATTTAAATGCTTTACATGATTTATTTGTTTAAACCTCACAAAAACTTTGTGAGATGGTCACTGAAAGATTCAGTGATTTGTGTAAAGTTTCACAACAAATAAGTGGCAGAACTTGAACCATGCAGTCCCAGAGCCTGTATGTTAATAATTATACTCTACTACCTCTCAAGAATTCATATTGACTGTCAAGAGGAAAACACTTAGTTAGGATTTCAAGTAAATATGATTGAAGAATATTTGCGGTGTGGTTGGCAGCACTAGAGAGGTCTTGTTCCCCACTAAAAATTATAAACTAGGTTTTAAATGTGCTGTTGGAAATAACATAAGGACACTTAGTTTGATATGAGCTGTTGGCAGTTGCAGTTTCAGAAGCAAATGACATTTAAAGGAGAACTTAAATTCAACAGCAAAAAGACAAACAGCCCAATTTAACAATGAGTAAGAGACTAGAACCAGACACTTCACAAAAGAAGATCTACAAATGGCCAATAAATATGGCCAGTAAGTATATGAAAAATGACTCAACATTATTAGTCATCAGAGAAATTAAAAACTACAGTGTGATTACATATCAACTAGAATGATTAAAACTTAAAAGATTGATAATACTAGATGTTAGTGAGGATATGAAACAACTAGTATACTCTAATACATTACAGGTGGGAGCATAACATGGTACAGCCACTTAGGAGAACTGTTTTACAGTTTCTTACAAAGTTAAACATCTACCCAGCATTCCATTCCTAGGTTTACCTAAGAAAAATGAAAACAATATGTCCATTAAATGACTTGTGCAATTGGCATAGCAACCTTTTTTCTCTAGCAGGAGGAACCCAAATGCCCATCAATAAGATACTGTATCCAAAACAAATTGTAATATAGTAATACAGTGGACAAGGAAGGACACAGCAACAAAGAGGAATGAGTACTTATATGTGCAACAACATGAACAAATATAGCAGACATATGCTAAGCAAAAGAAGCTAGACACACAAGAGCATATAATGTATGGTTCTGTTTGCATGGAGTTGTATTTACATGCCTAGAACAGGCAACACTAATAATAATAGGAGTTGAAAAGTGATTGGCTCTTTTCATTATTTCTGGGGAGAAGGGACAATTGACTGGATAGAGAACTACCTTGGTGAATGTTTTATATCTGGTTTAAGTGGTAGTTATACTCAGCATACAATTATCAGATCTCATAAGTAACCAGCTAAGAATTTGCATTTTATTTTATGTAAGTTATACTCGATAAATCCTTTTCTCTAGAAAAAGGGGAGTTTATTATTAGCAGTATAGATTGGGGAATTATTTGCATGGAAGTTTTGAGTGAAACTATAATTAATAATGATATCTTAAAAGAAGGCTGAGGAGTTCTGATTATGCTTTTGTTAGCAGGCAGGTGAGGATACGAGTTGGTGAAATAAAAGAGATTCTTGGAAATTAAGCACAGTTTCTATCCTGATTAGCCTGAGGGGAGAGAGCTCAGAGTAAGAGTGATTCAGATATCACCAATGACTTTAAAGAGAGTACTTTTCAATCAATGGGGATATAAAGCCAGATTTCAAGAGGTTATGGACACATGGATGGTGAGGAGAGGGAGAAAGGTATTACAAAACTATTTTGAGGTAGTCAGGGTAGAAGGAAGGAGAAAAGGAAAGAACCGAGGGATAATCAGGGTTCCTTGAACTCAGTATTGTGTCACAGTTTCATTAGTGGTGGTGATCTTAGTGTTAGAAAAGAAAAGAGTATAAGCAGGAAAAGAGGGAGTGATGAAACTAGGTCCCAGGGTAAACAAGAGATGATGAGATCAAGGGCACAGAGGGAATGGTTAACCTAGAAGAGAGGAATTTCACCTTCCCTGAGAAAGGCATGCATAGAAGCAGTCACAGTGCAAATTAGAGCTCATGCTGAGGATGTGGTGACACAGTGCTTTGGACTGAAATAGAAGGAAGATGGGTTGGTTAATGTAGAGTAGATTTAAGTCAATCTGTAATGTAGTGGTTGAATATCAGGAAAGACCAATACATTACACGCTATAGTGTGGGAAAAGTTTGGAGCAGTTGGTGGTGCTATATGATAGTCAAGGGATGAATAAAAGCATTAATAATTAGCAGTGAGGGAGTTCATGGCAGACTCACAGTCAGCAGTGCTTCCCAACCCAGGAGGAGGAAAAGTATGAATGACCCAGGCTGATGATTGGAATGGTAGAAGGTAAAAGGTGTGTAGGAGTTGCTGTGCCCAGAGACCTCAGAGTTGAAATGGCTTGACCAGGAAGTCCAGGTTCAGAAGGGAGATAAGGGAAGCATTCAAGGGGTCCCATGAGCTGAGAACACAGAACAGTGGAGCAACTGAAGGCTATGAAGAGGGTGAAGTACTTTCAGGAAAACATTTGTATACAAAAACTAAAAACTTTGAACTTGAGCCTGTGTGTAACTTAGTGGCAGTATGTCACTCTCAGGCCCCCTTCTGCTCCTAGGCTGAATCATCCTAACTGTCCTGCTACTCAGGAGGCCTCAGTCCTTTGCACTCTCCTCAGCTGCTGCCCCTGTGAATAAAGAGAGGTTTCCTGGACCATCTGATTTTCTTGCTCCATCTGACTAGGTTTACCCCAAAAGAGTGATTTTGGTGGCATGCTATGAATGCATCTGTGGTGTGTGATTCATGCATTATGAGGCTGTGGTGTGTATGTCCTTTGTTTTTGTCTGTACCCTCATTACCCTCATTCCATAAGTGGTTGAGGGAGCTTTAAAGAGGAATAATAGAAAAATAACTCTAAAATAAAAATTAGAATAAAGAACTTCATAGATGTGAGAAGTGACTAGTGGTTATCGGGTGGTTGGGGATAAAGGGGCACAATAATTCTCAATCATGATATAAGTTGATCACTGGGACTGTTGAACCAATGTGATGTACATTGAAAACATCATAACATAAGTATATTAACAACACTTCAATGAAAAACAATTTTATGAAGAATAAATAACTGAATCAGAAAATACCTTTAAGAGTAGGAAGCAATTATGGGAGGTAGGGGAAGGGAGCACGACTGTGCAGGCAGCAAGGGCCTGAGAGCTTCAGATTTGGCCCAAAGCTTTGTGGTTGTCAAAGTGAGAAGAAGGAATAATCATTTACAGAATTTCATCTAAGAGAGAGAAAGGTACCTACTCATCCAAAAAAGCTAAACTTTTCTTGGCAGTAAATTCTAGAATACATCTTCCCTTTGTGATTTCTTTAAAAAAGTACTAAGTAAGCTATCTTTTTAAAACAAAAATCCTATTAAAACTGTGACAAAATTTTCAGGGGCTTCCATTGGAATAAAGTCCAGGATTCTTAATCAGCCAACAATTTCACACAACTCAGCCTAAAAACAGTAACAATAAAGATTATCACTTCTTTAACACCTACTATGTGGTAGGCATGGTGCTAAGTCCTGTATATAAGTTATGCCATTTCATCATCAAAAACCTTGTATGATAGGGACTATTAATATTTCCACTTTATAATAGAGGAAACCAAGGAACAGAGAGGTTAAACAGTTTGCTGAAGGCATAGAGTAAATAAGTAAATAAGGCTTTAAGAGTTGAAGCTTTAGTCTGACTTCAGACTAAGAGCTTTTAACAACTTCACTCTACTAACTGGTTATGTGCCTTCTTAAAGTTCTTTACAATTAACAAGCCTTCTTCTCTTTCAGTGACTTTGCAAATGAGTGTTTCTTCTGCCTGAGGGATTCTCTGTCCTCCCCTCATCCTCTTAAACATGCCACTAAATTGAATTGAATCTTGATAGATATAATTAATTTAATACTGTGTCCACTATGGTGGATACAACTAATCTTGATAGAACTTCTTATGTCACTATAGTCCTATATTCCCTTAATTTTCCCTACTTGATGGAAGTAGGATGCATTTGAGCCCTGTCTCCAGTATTTTGGGAACTGGGCATGGACTTCTTACCAAATCTAATCTGATGCCCACAAAGCCCACAGCTAAGCTGATTTCCCTGCTGAAGATGACCATCTAAATTTCTGATACCAAATCTGCTCATGTTGCGCTGGAGCCCTAGAAAGCCCCTTGCTCTCTACATATTCAGATCTTGCCCTTTTTAAAGGCATAGCTGAAATTCCATCTCTTGCATGAAGTCCTTCTCAATTAATTCAATCCACAACGATTTCCTCATATGAAAGCATTACAGTTCTCTTGCCTGCACAGCTCATTTTACAATCTATCTATATACTGCCTTTCATTGTTATTTAAAATCTCTGTATCTTATCTCTACTAGATTGTAAGCTTCTGCTAAAAACTTAGCACAATACACAGCATTTTATGAACACCTGTTGAATGAATGGTGTGATAGTCTCCTTTGGCCTTTTACACCTTATTTACCCAGTGAAGCAGGTAGAACACTGCCAGGTTAAGTAGTCTGAGGTCCTTCTTTGTTCAATGTTTGAAAGAAGTGTTTTGTTGGTTTAGTCTTTATAAGGTAAACATGAATGAGGAAATACTAACTGAATCAAGGGAAAAGTTGGCTTCCTCTAGTGTACTGCACAGTTTTTGATCACTTACTGGTAGTTACCACCCTACAGTTACATTCTTTCTTGCCACTCCTGCATCTCCCCAAAGTAACTTTTCCAGAGTAGAATGATAAATGAGAGCATATAAATTTGATCTCAGAAGTTTTTGTTTTCCAATTCTTCTATAGAAATTGGTGCTAATCTCTGAAGGATATTATTTTCTTAATCTGGCAGCAGAGAATATACAGTGAAAATGTCAAATGAATTTGCTAAAAAGAGCCTTCGGTCATTTACAAATATAAGGTTTTGACTCTTTATCATTTTCCTTTGAAATCATAAGTATGATTAATGAAAGTTATTCAAGATTCCTACATTCTTTAGAACTATTTCTCACATTTATCCATGTGGTCACATGCAGGAAATGGCATAAAAATTATAGGGCGGCCACCTCATAAGACAGTTAAGGCACTGCTCAAACGATTAAACCAGCAGTCAGCAGATTCCGGCCTGGTAATTAAATTACCCACTGCTTCTGTTTTCAGATTTCTGCTTCTTGATATGCTCTGTCTCTCCTGGCCAAGCATGTGCCCAAGGTTTATGGATTCATTTCCTGTCTTTCTGTTTCAGTGGTAAAATACTAGGATGCAGGCTGTGGTTATTAAAAAGGGGCTTTGTTTCAGCCAAAATACCTTTAGATACTTGGTTACTCAGAGAACCTATGGGACAATTTCTGTGGCCTTGGTTAACATCTTAATAGCAAGGAGGTAATGTTAGAAAATCTGTTAATTTTCCTTTTATTATGAGTTTAGATAAAATTTGAAGACTTTGCTTACATTATAACACCAGTGTGACTCTGATTTAAGTTTTATTTCTTTAGGTTTTTAAGTAGTTACTCAAGGTCCTAGTTGCAGCATTCTTAAATCTGACCTCACCCGTCCAGTTTCTTCCATCTTTAGTTTGGACCATCATAATTTTTCATCTGTACTTCAGAAGCTTTATGTCTCTGCCTCCAGGGATGTCCCTCTTCTAGTCCACCTTCCATTACTATCAAAATTATCTAACAGACACATGAAAAGATGCTCCACATCACTAATTATCAGAGAAATGCAAATTAAAACTACAATGAGGTATCACCTCACACCAGTAAGGATGGCTGCCATCCAAAAGACAAACAACAACAAATGTTGGCGAGGCTGTGGAGAAAGGGGAACCCTCCTACACTGCTGGTGGGAATGTAAGTTAGTTCAACCATTGTGGAAAGCAGTATGGAGGTACATCAAAATGCTCAAAACAGACTTACCATATGACCCAGGAATTGCACTCCTAGGAATTTACCCTAAGAACGCAGCAATCAAGTTTGAGAAAGACAGATGCACCCCTATGTTTATTGCAGCACTATTTACAATAGCCAAGAATTGGAAGCAACCTAAATGTCCATCAATAGATGAATGGATAAAGAAGATGTGGTACATATACACAATGGAATACTACTCAGCCATAAGAAAAGGGCAAATCCAATCATTTGCAGCAACATGGATGGAGCTGGAGGGTATTATGCTCAGTGAAACAAGCCAAGCGGAGAAAGAGAAATACCAAATGATTTCACTTATCTGTGGAATATAAGAACAAAGGAAAAACTGAAGGAACAAAACAGCAGCAGAATCACAGAACTCAAGAATGGACTAACAGGTACCAAAGGGAAAGGGACTGGGGAGGATGGGTGGGTAGGGAGGGATAAGGGGGGGAGAAGTAGGGGGGTATTAAGATTAACATGCATGGGGGTAGGAGAAAAGGGAGGGCTGTACAACACAGAGAAGGCAAGTAGTGATTCTACAACATTTTGCTATGCTGATGGACAGTGACTGTAAAGGGGTTTATAGGGGAGAGCCTAGTAAACATAATATTCGTCATGTAAGTGTAGATTAGTGACAGAAAAAAAAAAAAGGGCTGTTCCTGTGTGGTAACCTCCAACGAGTTCTACACAAGGGTATAAAGGGCATATAAAAGTGTAGGCAAAGGGTCTGTTTGTGTTTATACAGAGGATCAAAGCCTAATTGGGCTACCCCGAAAATGAACCAGGATACAATATGAAAAAGAACTTCCAACATCTGCACTCTCTGGAAGACTCATGCCAGAAGATGATCATCAAAAAACCCCAGCAAAGATCCACGCACTGCTACAGCTGTAGATGCACTCATCCCACCAGTTCCTGGACTTGCCATGGGAATGAGGAAGGAGATATCTAAGCTGGCCTGTGCATACAGTAAAACAACAAAATTGGACTGGATCTATACTGTTGGAACTCAACCAAGAATTTGGAGAAGTGCAAATTGTAGCGCTCCAAAGTCTTACAACTACAGACTATTTACTGTTAAAAGAACATATGGCATGTGAACAGTCCCCAGGAATGGGTTGTTTTAATTTGTCCGATTTCTCTCAGACTGTTCAAGTTCAGTTGGACAATATCCACCATATCATAGATAAGTTTTCACAAATGCCTAAGGTGCCTAACTGGTTTTCTTGGTTTCACTGGAGATGGCTGGTAATTACAGATATGCTTTGGTTATGTAACTATACTCCTATTATGTTAATGTGTGTGTGCAATTTAAGTAGTAGCTTAAAACCTGTACATGCTGAAGTTACTCTACAAGAAGATATATCAAAGAAATAATCAATCTTCCCATGTTTTCTTCCGCCTGCTACTTCTATAGCTTTTTTTCTTCCTTCCTAATTACAACCCTTAAATAGAATTCGGGCCTCATATCAAATTTACCGAGTATCATAATTCTTCCAAGTGGTAAAGATACCTCAAGACAAATGCTGGGCATAGAAGCCACAGGGCATAAATATGCAAAGAAGTAAAAAGCTAACTTTTTCAAACAATAAGGCTTCTCTCTCACTTACCAACTTCACATTTCCCTGTATGGCCCCGGAAGATGACTGGTTAGCCAGAGACGGGTAAGATTCCTCAAGGGAGGTACAACCTAAGACAGGCACAGTCGCAGGGAGGCCATCAGGTGAGAAATTGGGGATCAACAGAGGTGAGGCTTAGAACCTCACCACCCCGTTCTGAGAGAAATGTTCTGCATACGTGGATGTTTTATTGCCCTGGTCTAGCTTGGATTAACACATAGTCTACAGGCACACACCTGATCATCTACATGTGCTCTCTTACAACACTAAACTATGTTTTCTACCTTTATCTTGTATCTACCTACCACTTCAGCATTTTATTAAAAATAATAATAATAAAGAGAGAAATGTGGTATCCACATATAAATCAAGTATAAAACCAAATGAGTATTCATATTTGAACTGACTGTTTAGAGTTCATAATGCATGAGCAAAACTGAAAGTTTCTGTGATGACTGCTCTTGTACTGTTCACTATGTAACTTATTCATTATGTAAGAATTTGTTCTACATGTAAAAACTTGTTTGTTATGCCTCAGAAGATTGGAGACTGACAAAAATTAGGCTTGGGGTGGATTAATGATTGTGCATTGAGCATTGACTCCCCTATACAGAATTTTATTGTCGTTAACAACCATTTGATCAATAAATATGAGAGATGCCCTCACAAAAAAAAAAAAAAAAAAAAGGACAGACTTCCAATGGTAAAATAAATTAGTAACCGGGATGTAATGTATAGCATAAGGAATATAGTCAAGATATTGTAACAGCCTGGTAGGGTGATAGCTGGAACCTAGAATATTGTATATAAATGTTCTACCACTGTGCTGTACACTTGAAACTCATGTAATGTAATACTGTGTGTCAACTACCCTTCAATAAAAAATAATTATTTAAAAAAAATATTATCTTTGTGAAATACAGATATGATCCTTTTCAGTTTCTACTTAAAATGTTATCTGTGGATTTGACTAAAGATGGCGGCATGAGAGGAGAGACAGAGGCTTCCTCCTAAAACTGGATACAATTAGAAAATATAGTTGGCGCAACAAATCCTGAGACAGCAACAGGAAACAGGATGGTGCCAGACGACACACACCTGGAGAAAAGAGCAGACCTCACTGAATGGGGCACCAGTACTGCTCCCCTGCGATCCCTGACATTGCTTCAGGGGCTGAGCATCTCCAGAGTCTACAGCTTCTGGACACTAGAGGGCGCCATATACAAACATGAAACACCAAAGGAACCTCGTCCAGAGTAAAATTATTAATACAACTCCCAAGAAAGATTTAAATTATATAGACCTCGTGACTCTTCCTGAAAGGGAGTTCAAAATAAAAATCATCAACATTCTAATAGAGGTACAGAAAGACATACAACAACTCAGGAATGAATTCAGGTCGGAGATCCAGTCATTGAAGAGCACGATAGAGGGTATTAAAAGGAGGTTGGATACGGTGGAGAAGACAATAAATGAAATAGAAACTAGAGAAGACGAATGCAAAGAAGCTGAGGCACAGAGAGAAAAAAGGATCTCTAAGAATGAAAGAATATTGAGAGAACTGTGTGACCAATCCAAGCGGAACAATGTTCACATTATAGGGATACCAGAAGAAGAGAACGATAAAGGGATAGAAAGTGTCTTTGAGGAGGTAGTTGCTGAAAAATTCCCCAATCTGTGGAAGGACATAGACTCTCAGGCCATGGAGATCCATAGATCTCCCAACAAAAGGGACCCAAGGAAGACAAACCAAGACACATAGTAATTAAAATGGGAAAGATCAAGGATAAGGACATACTGCTAAAAGCAGCCAGAGACAGAAATAAGATCACATACAAAGGAAAGCCCATCAGGCTAACATCAGACTTCTCAGCAGAAACCTTACAGGCCATAAGGGAGTGGCATGATGCATTTAATGCCATGAAGCAGAAGGGCCTGGAACCAAGATTACTTTATCCGTCGAGATTATCATTTAAATTTAAAGGTGGGATGAAACAATTTCCAGATAAGCAAAAGCTGAGAGAATTTACCTCCCACAAACCATCTCTACACTCTATTTTGGAGGGACTGCTATAGATGGAAGTGTTCGTAAGGTTGAATAGCTGTCACCAGAGGAAGTAAAACCACAGTAAAGGAAGTAGAACAGCTAATTATGAATGAAATGCAAAATTAAATTAACTATCCTCAAAGTCAATCAAGGGATAGACAAAAAGTACAGAATTTGATACTTAATATATAAAGAATGAAGGAGGCAGAAAAATGAGGAGAAATAGAAAAGAACCTTTAGATTGTGTTTGTAACAGCATACTAAGTGAGTTAAGTTAGACGCTTAGATAGTAAGGAAAGTAACCTGGAACCTTTGGTAACCACGAATCTAAAGCCTGAAATGGCAATTAGTACATACCTATCGATAATCATCCTAAATGTAAATGGACTGAATGCACCAATCAAAAGACATAGAGTCACTGAATGGATAAAAAAACAAGACCCATCTATATGCTGCTTACAAGAGACTCACCTCAAACCCAAAGACATGCACAGACTAAAAGTCAAGGGATGGTAAAAGATAATCATGCAAACAATAGAGAGAAAAAAGCAGGTGTTGCAGTACTAGTATCAGACAAAATAGACTCCAAAACAAAGCAAGTAACAAGAGATAAAAAGGAGATTACATAATGATAAAGAGCTCAGTCCAACAAGAGAATATAACCATAATAAATATATATGTACCCAACACAGGCACACCAGCATATCTGAAACAAATACTAACAGAATTAAAGGAGGAAATAGAATGCAGTGCATTCATTTTAGGAAACTTCAATACACCATTCACTCCAAAGGACAGATCCACCAGACAGAAAATAAGGAAGGACACAGAGGCACTGAACAACACCATAGAACAGATGGACCTAATAGACATCTACAGAACTCTACACCCCAAAACAACAGGATGCACATTCTTCTCAAGTGCACATGGAACATTCTCCAGAATAGACCACATACTAGGCCACAGAAAGAGCCTCAGAAAATTCAAAAACATTGAAATTCTACCAACCACCTTCTCAGACCACAAAGGTATAAAACTAGAAATAAATTGTACAAAGAAAGCAAAAAGGCTCACAAACACATGGGGGCTTAACAACATGCTCCTAAATAGTCAATGGATCAATGACCAAATTAAAATGGAGATCCAGCAATATATGGAAATAAATGACAACAACAACACAAAACCCCAACTTCTCTGGGATGCAGCAAAAGCAGTCTTAAGAGGAAAGTATATAGCAATCCAGGCATATTAAAGAAGGAAGAACAAGCCCAAATGAATAGTCTATTGTCACAATTATCAAAATTGGAAAAAGAACAACAAATGAAGCCTAAAGTCAGCAGAAGGAGGGACATAATAAAGATCAAGGAAGAAATAAACAAAACTGAAAAGAATAAAAAAATAGAAAAAAATCAAAGGAACCAAAAGCTGGTTCTTTGAGAAAATAAACAAAATAGATAAGCCTCTAGCCAGACTTATTAAGAGAAAAAGAGAATCAGCACACATCAACAGAATCAGAAATGAGAAAGGAAACATCACAACGGACCCAACAGAAATACAAAGAATTATTAGAGACTACTATGAAAACCTATATGCTAAGAAGATGGAAAACCTAGAAGAAATTGACAATTTTCTAGAAAAATACAACCTACCAAAACTGACCAAGGAAGAAACACAAAATCTAAACAAACCAATTACCAGCAAGGAAATTGAAGTGGGAATCAAAAAACTACCCAAGAACAAAGTTCCTGGGCCAGGTGGATTTACCTTAGAATTTTATCAGACATACAGAGAAGATATAATTCCCATTCTCCTTAAAGTTTTCCAAAAAATAGAGGAGGGAATACTCCCAAACTCATTCTATGAAGCCAACATCACCGTAACACCAAAAATCAAGCAAAGACCCTACCAAAAAAGAAAATTACAGACCAATATCCCTGATGAATATAGATGCGAAAATACTCAACAAAATATTAGCAAACTGAAATAAAAAATACATCAAAAGGATCATACACCATGACCAAGTGGGATTCATTCCTGGGATTCAAGTATGGTACATTTGAAAATCCATCAACATCATCCACCACATAAGCAAATAGAAGGACAAAAACCACATGATCATCTCCATGGTTTCTGAAAAAGCATTCGACAAAATTCAGCTTCCATTCATGATAAAAACTCTCAACAAAATGGGTATAGAGGGCAGGTACCTCAACATAATAAAGGCAGTATACGATAAACCGACAGCCAACATCATACTGAACTGTGAAAAGCCGAAAGCTTTTCCTGTGAGATTGGGAACAAGACAGGGATGCCCATTCTCCCCACTGATATTCAACATAGTACTGGAGGTCCTAGCCATGGCAATTAGACAACACAGAGAAATACAAGGAATCCAGATTGGTAACGAAGAATTCAAACTGTCACTGTTTGCAGATGGCATGATATTGTACATAAAAAACCCTAAAGACTCCACTCCAAAACTACTAGAACTGATATCAGAATACAGCAAAGTTGTAGGATACAAAATTAACACACAGAAATCTGTGGCTTTCCTATACACTAACAATGAAGTAATAGAAAGAGAAATCAAGAACACAATTCCATCAAAAAGAATAAAAAACTTAGGAATTAACCTTACCAAGGAAGTGAAAGACCTAGACCCGGAAAACTATAAGACACTCTTAAAAGAAATTAAAGAGAACACTAACAAATGGAAACTCATCCTATGCTTGTGGCTAGGAAGAATTAATATCGTCAAAATGGACATCCTGCCCAAAGCAATATGCAGATTTGATGGAATCCCTATCAAATTACCAACAACTTTGTTCAGCGAACTAGAACAAATAGTTCAAAAATTCATATGGAAACACCAAAGACCCCGAATAGCCAAAGATTTCCTGAGAAGGAAGAATAAAGTTGGGGAGATCTCGCTCCCCAACTTCAAGCTCTACTACAAAGCCACAGTAATCAAGACAATTTGGTACTGGCACAAGAATAGAGCCACAGACCAGTGGAACAGAATAGGAACCCCAGATATTAACCCAAACATTTATGGTCAATTAATATATGATAAAGGATCCATGAACATACAATGGGGAAATGACAGTCTCTTCAACAGATGGTGCTGGCAAAACTGGACAGTTACATGTAAGAGAATGAAACTGGATCACTGTCTAACCCCATACACAAAAGTAAATTTGAAATGGATCAAAGACCTGAATGTAAGTCATGAAACCATAAAAGTCTTAGAAAAAAACATAGACAAAAATCTCTTGGACATAAACATGAGCGACTTCTCATGAACATATCTCCCTGGGCAAGGGAAACAAAAATGAATAAGTGGGACTGTATCAAGCTGAAAAGCTTCTATACAGCAAAGGACACCATCAATAGAACAAAAAGGTACCCTACAGTATGGGAGAATATATTCATAAATGACAGATCTGATAAAGGGTTGACATCCAAAATATATTAAGCGCTCATGCACCTCAACAAACAAAAAGAAAATATTCCAATAAAAAAAAGGTCAGAGGAGCTGAACAGACAGTTCTCTGAAGAAGAAATTCAGATGGCCAATAGACACATGAAAAGATGCTCCACATCACTTGTCATCAGTGAAATGCAAATTAAAACCACAATGACATATCACCTTACACCAGTAAGGATCATCACCATCCAAAAGACAAACAACAACAAATGTTCTTTAGGTTGTGGAGAAAGGCAAACCCTTCTACACTGCTGGTGGGAATGCAAATTAGTTCAACCATTGTGCAAAGCAGTATGGAAGTTCATCAAAAGCTCAAAATAGAAATACCATTTGACCCCGAAATTCCACTTCCAGGAATTTACCCTAAGAATGAAGCACTCCAGTTTGAAAAAGAGACATGCACCTGTATGTTTACCACAGCACTATTTACAATAGCCAAGAAATGGAAGCAACCTAAATGTCCATCAGTAGATGAATGGATAAAGAAGATGTGGTACATATACATAATGGAATATTACTCAGCCATAAGAAAAAAACAAATCCTACCATTTGCAACAACATGGATGGAGCTAGAGGGTATTATCCTCAGTGAAATATCCCAGTTGGAGAAAGACAAGTACCAAATGATTTCACTCATATGTGGAATATAAGATCAAAGAAAAACTGAAGGAACAGAACAGCAGCAGAATCACAGAATCCAAGAATGGACTAATGGCTACCAAAGGGAAAGGGACTGGGAAGGAGAGGTCAGAAGGGAGGAATAAGGTTGGAGAAAAGCAAGGAGGCTTTACTGTTAGCATGTATAATGTGGGGTGGGCATAGGGAGGGATGAGTAACACAGAGAAGACAAGTAGTGAGTCTACAGCGTCTTACTACACTGATGGACAGTGACTGTAATAGGGTTTGTTGAAGGGGACTTGGTGAAGGGAGGAGTCCAGTAACCACAATGTTCTTCATGTAATTGTAGATTAATGATAATAAAATGAATAACAAAAGAAGTGAAAAAATGTATTTGTGGCTCCCCATTGCCTTCAATATAAAATTAAAAGTTAGTGCAGAACTGGTGTAATGATGCAGCCTCAGTCTGCCTTGCCAGCCACATCCCAGTCACATGTTCTGTGACCTTTGTTACCTTAACAGAGTCTGCTGTGAGCATGTATAGATGAATGCTGCTCTCACGTCTGAGAGTGGTGAATGTCAATGTAGAAAGGTAGTAAATTGTGTATACTTCAGAAGGGGTATGCAAATGTTAAATTCATGCGGGTAAAATTAGACTATCCTTAGATATAAAATTTAGGATATGTCCTTTTGAACTTTTATTAGGTGTGTGTGTAATGTAGTTACCATTGAAGAGGTCTGATCTAATGGGGTTATTTGTAAATCTTTCTAGTTAACTTTTAGGGAGCCTAGTAACTGCATGAAAGAACCAGCAGGATTCATGATTCAAAAAGATGTTGCTCTCCCCGTCACCTTTGTTTAAATATTGTCAGACATTAAAAGTCCACAGCAAGGTCTGTGTACTAGTCCTAGATCTAACTTCAAATATAAATATCCAGAGATAAACAATATAAAATTTCTGAACCTCGCTGTTTCCTAAAATGAGGGAGTTGTGTGAGTCTATTAAGTTCTGCGTGCTTGGTACTGTGACTAGTGCTGGGGATTTAAAAGAAATGAATGACATAACCACAGCACTAAAAGAGTTCATAGGCTGTTTTCTATGTCTGAAGCTGATGTCTGTAAGTCTCAAGAGGCAAACCTTAGTTTCTGAACATTTGATGAATGAAATGGATGTGTCAGAGATGACTAAATAAATTGTTTTTAGCTTCGAATGCTTGGAAATATAAGTATAACAGGCCTTCATTGAGTAGCCAAGTTTCTGAGAAGCAGTCCAGTTTTCCTGTTAATTTCTATTTTAATTTCAGCTATCTCCTGCTGCTTACTGGAGGCTTGCCTTCAGTTGTGTGGTTCAAAGCTGACATTCTGTGCTGTGAGCAGTGAGCTTCTCCCGTGTCGGGCAGCTGCAGCTGCAGCGAGGCAGCAGTGAAGGGAGAGAAGAGCATCAGCTATTCTGATCTTGGCCATAACCATCCCCAGCGGAATTCTATTAATGTTAGACTTTTGACTGTCTGTGTTTCTGTTTCTTTTAGGATGAATTTCTATTAACTGAATCATTGTAATAAGGAGTTTCAGTAAGATTAAATTAATTCAGTGAAAGCCACTTCTCTGTGAAAGAGGAGAGCCAGAGGTAGATAGTTTCTGCTAATTAAGTTGATAGAAGGATGGATTTCCGACTTGGAATATTGTGGGAAACCATAGTCCACAAAGGGAGTGATCTCTTTCCCTTTTGGACAATATTCTTTCTGCTTTCAGAAAGAGGTCTCTGAATATGACCTGTCTGTACCTTGTATTTCTGAAAATGCATCAGTTTTACTCTTACAACTGAATAGTAGTCTGATTGTGCTATTGCTCCATTGTCTACTTTTGTAAAATTATTTTCTTAACTTCCATCAAGGCAGTACATTGTTTATTGCACTGTTGGTTATCAGAAGTGGTTCTAGGTGCTCACATCACATCAACGAACATACAGTCCTTGTCCTCTTGGAGCTTATATTATAGTGACCATGTTTCACATTTGGAGAGATTAAAAGAAAATGTACCATGTCAGTGTTTCAGGGAAGGTTAGAAGGATAGTGAAGCCAGGATGGAAGTAAAGATTTGTTATTTTATAAAAGGTGGTCAGGGAAATCCTCTCTCATACATATTTGCTTGAAGAAAGGATGTGTAGGAATAAATTTTTCGAGACCTTACATATCTTGAAATCTTGTTTATACCATAATACTTAATAGTTTCTCTTGGAATAGAATTTTAAGTTGGAAATAATTTCCCCTTGGAATAATGAGGACATTGTTCCATTGTCTTATAGTTTCCAGAATTGCTTTTGAAAAACTTAACAGTGGTCGAATTCCTGACTGTTTGTTGTGAATTATTGTTTTGTCTGTGAACTTGTAAGATCATCTTTTTGTCTCCAGTGTTCTGAAATGTCACAGTGAGATGCTTGGTTGTGGGTCCATTTTGTTTCATGGTGCTGAGCTACTGATGGGCCCATTTAATCTGTAAATTCATATCCTTTGGTTCTAGGAAATTGCTTTGAATTACTTAGTTGATGGTCTCCTCAATTTTCTGCCTTCTCTTTCATGAATGTCTTTATTCATATATTGACCCTTCTGGGATTGGCTCTCTGATTTTCTTTTCTTTTTTATTCTTCTGTTTCTCACACCTTTGTCTTTCTGCTCTGTTTTCTAGGGTGCTTTATAAACTTTCTCTTGTAACCTTTTTTTTTGCTATTGTATTTTTTATATATATGAGTTAATCTTGTTCCCTGATTTTTCCTTTTAAAATAGCACCTGTTTCTTATTTTTTTATTTTACAATGTCTGTCTTAGCTCTCTGAGAAAAACAAATTTTGTTATTTTCTTTCTGTTCATATAGATTCTTTTTTCCTCCAAGTGTCTGCTATTGGGTGTGTATATTTTTTTCTCTATTATATGTTAGGAAGTTTCTTTAGTTGATTGCTAG
Organism: Manis pentadactyla; assembly: GCF_030020395.1. Classification (NCBI taxonomy): domain Eukaryota; kingdom Metazoa; phylum Chordata; class Mammalia; order Pholidota; family Manidae; genus Manis; species Manis pentadactyla. The sequence continues at coordinate 54,668 of NW_026644708.1, forward strand.
ATATACCTGGTTGTCAGTTTCTAGTTAAGAGTAAGTAACTAAGTATGAGACCAAATGGAATTTAAGCCAGTAGGTGACATCTGTGAGCTGTGAGTCTCACTGTGGAAGAGTGACCTGACTGTGTTGTTTCATTGGAGATTCCCAGTTTTTTATCTTTACTCAGGAATTGATAGAGTTCCAGGAGAAGATTTTTCCAATCTTCTACCCAGATGGAAAAGGCCTGATTGCCATAGTTTTGGTCTCCTGGGTACAGAAGACTGAGAGGTGTGTCAGTATACAGAATGCATATATTGATTTAATTAACTTTTAGTGTGGCGGTCCTGTCCTCAACTTTACCTAGGGTTGTTAAGCCAAGAAACCCTCTGATTTAGTTAGTTCATCAATGGACTAAGGCTCTATATTTCTGCTCACCCAGTAACATAGAATATGAGATGAGATATAGGAATTGAATTGCTGCTTAAGACATTTCAACTGATCAACATTATTTTAGCTCCAGTCACACCACTTTCAGGTTTCCTTGTGCAACCATTTCCTGAGTCTTTAAGCAATTCTTCAGGATAGATTATATTGATTCAAGTCATTTTCCATTGCCAGGGCTTCAGGTCTCTCAAGTTGATTGAGGTTTGTATTTCAGCAGTTAGATTTTTGGTTTTTAGGTTCACTAATTGGTTCTTTTTCCCATTTCCTGTTCTTTTTTCATAGATGTGATATACTTCCTTGTTTCTGGGAAGATTATTAGACAAAAATATTTACCTCTAGATGTTCCTTTTTTCTCATTATTGTTTTCCTTTAAATACTTGAACATATAACTCTTTAACATCTGTGTCTGATAATTCCATAGTGTTTATTATTCCAGCATTTCTGTCTGTTTGTTTTTCTTCTGGGTGTAAATTACATTTTCCTGCTTCTTGGTATGTCGAATACAGGCATGCCTCAGAAATATTACAGGTTTGGTTCCAGACCACTGGAATAAAGCAAGTTTGCAATAAAGTAAATCAAATGAATGTTTGGGTTTACCAGGGTATTACAAGTTAATTTAACTATACCTTAGTCTTTTAAGTGTGCAAGAGTATTATGTCAGAAAAGAAATATTACATATACCTTTATTTAAAAATACTTTATTGCTAAATATGCTGACCATCATCTGAGCTTTCAGCAAGTCATAATCACTGATCATAGGTCACTGTAACAAATATAATAATAATGCAAAAGTTTGAAATATTGTGAGAATTACCAAAATGTGATAGAGACATTAAGTAAGCAAATGTTTGTGGGAAAATGGCACCAATAAACTTGCTTGATGCAGGGTTGTCACAAACTTTCAATTTTTAAAAAATGCGGTATCTGTAAAACTTAAGAAAGCAGCGACCAATAAGACAAGGCATGCCTGTAATTTTTCTTTTTCCCTGGATACTTGTCATTGTGAACATTACATTGTCAGGTCTCTGGATTTCGTTGTCTTCCTTTAAAGAATTTTGAGCTTTGGAAGGTAGTTAAATGACTTACAGTTCTGTTTGCTTTTTTCAAGTTTTGCTAGGGTGGATATTAAAATATAATCATTACACTAGAGATAGTTTCTAGCCTCACTACTAAGGTATGGTCCTGCTAAGGTCTCTACTGAATATCTTGAATGTTTAATGACAACTCTGCACTTTGGCTGGTGGAAATCTGAATGATTCTAAGACCTATGTGAGCTCTGGGAACCATTCAGCTCACACTTCCCTAGTCATTCTTTGCGCAGCTTTGTAAAATTTGACCCAGTGCCCACACATCTTAGTGTCTAGCAAAGACTTACTGACATTCCTGTGTAAATTGAGCTTCAGTTTCCTACACAGCTTCCTTCTCTCTGGAATTTTGCCCCACACCTTCCAGAAACCTCAGATTTCTTGAATTCTAATTTCTGTCTCCTCCACTCAGCAATGCAGGTATGCTCTGCTTGGGATCTATGTCCCTGTTTTGCACTCCAGAATGTGTCTCACAACAGAAAGCCAGGAGATCATAGGCCTCATCTCATTCATTTCCCCTCTCAGGCACCATAGTCCTATGTTGCCTGTTGTCCAGTAACTGAATACAGTTTTATATATTTTGGCCAGTTTTCTAGTTGTTTTAAATGAAAGGTACATATGGTTCCTGTTACATTATAGCTAGAAGCAGAAGTCAACATACTTAGTTTGAAATTCTATTCTGATTATATTTTAAGTCTTTCTTTGGTTGCGTTCATTTGTTTAACTTGTCTTCTGTCTTGAACAGGCTTTACATTCCTCAAGAGTTTGCTCATTCTTTCATTGTATATGCATATTTAATACTGAAATTCCTTATTGTCTATCTCTTCTGCTTCTGGACTGCTTGGGAAGAGGGCTAAGACCTGCCATTGGAGTTTTTACGTGTTTTTTAGTGGCAGTAAAAGAGCGAGTAGAATATATTTCTGGGCTACATATCCTGGTGGCTGATCTTCTGGGAACCAAAGCTTCCCTTTCTAAGTGTCACCAGCTACTGAGGATTCTGCCCTGTCTCTAAGGTCTTAATATGCATTATTCCCTCCTGGTGTCATAGGCCCTCGGTCACTGCCAGGTGTATTGGTGGGGAATGAATATGGGCTCATTTGACTTGGCTGCACCCACTGTGGTAGTCCAAGTAACAGTGCTGTTCACTTTCCCTTCCTGTTCCTGTATTCCACCTGTGGCCAAGGGGCAATGGCAAATCTGTTGCTGTTTTGTGTGTGTCTCTTACTTTGGAAGATCCATGTTCATCTCAGCCTGTTATTTTCCTCTTCATATTTTTAATTTGTTTTAGGTAACAGAGTATTTGCAGTTTCTAGCTCTTCAATTCCTTTTGTTCTTGTGTGACCACTAATTAATTTTCTGTCATTTCCAGGATTTGATGTAGATGGGGGAAACTAGCCAGTTCTCAGTCTGCCACCTTGAAACAGGCAGGATAATCCCTTTTGAGCCTGTCTCTGATCAACCATTTTTTTTGGTATCATTAATCTACAATTACATGAAGAATATTATCTTTACTAGGCTCCCCCCTTCACCAAGTACTCCCCACAAACCCCATTACAATCACTGTCCATCAGTGTAGTAAGATGCTATAGAATCACTACTTGTCTTCTCTGTGTTGTACAGCCCTCCCTGTGCCTCCACATTATACATGCTAATTGTAATGCCCCTTTTCTTTTTCCCCACCCTTATCCCTCCCTTCCCACCCATTCTCCCCAGTCCCTTTCCCTTTGGTAACTGTTAGTCCATTCTTGGGTTCTGTGATTGTGCTGCTGTTTCATTCCTTCAGTTTTTCTTTGTTCTTATACTTCACATATGAGTGAAATCAGTTGGTACTTGTCTTTCTCCGCCTGGCTTATTTCATTGAGCATAATACCCTCTAGCTCCATCCATATTGTTGCAAATGGTAGGATTTGTTTTCTTCTTATGGCTGAATACTATTCCATTGTGTATATGTACCACATCTTCTTTATCCATTCATCTACTGATGGACACTTAGGTTGCTTCCATTTCTTGGCTACTGTAAATAGTGCTGCAGTAAACATAGGGGTGCATCTGTCTTTTTCAAACTGGGCTGCTGTAATCTTAGGGTACATTCCTAGAAGTGGTATTCCTGGGTCAAATGATATTTCTATTTTGAGCTTTTTGAGGAACCTCCATATTGCTTTCCACAATGGTTGAACTAATTTACATTCCCACCAGCAGTGTAGGAGGGTTCCCCTTTCTCCACAACCTTGCGAACATTTGCTGTTGTTTGTCTTCTGGATGGTGGCGATCGTTATTGGTGTGAGGTGATATCTCTTCGAGGTTTTGATTTGCATTTCTCTGATGAGTAGCAATGTGGAGCATCTTTTCATGTGTCTGTTGGCCATCCGAATTTATTCTTTGGAGAACTGTCTGTTCAGCTCCTCTGCCCATTTTTTATTTGCATTATTGCTTTTTGTTTGTTTTCTCAACCATTTTTAAACCGATTTGCTTTCCACTACTACCAGGGTTTCAGTGTATGTGCGTGTGTTCATGCATGCATGTGTGTGTTAATAAATATCCAGTTTCACTGTTGGTAAACATTAAATAGCATAACATTTTCCCTTGGCTTCTTTATCCCGTGTGGGCCAATTTATTTGGCTCTTCATTCAAGAAATAATTATTGGGGCTCTTATCTAAGTACTTGAGGAGGAGGGTACTATCTAAAGGGAGAATTAAAGATATAACTATGCTATAATACTATAATAGGTGATGTGATAAGAGCTATTAGAAAGTACAAGAAAAGTTTTGCAGAAAGTTAGGTTAAATAGACAGTCCTTAACAAGCAGAGATAATATTTGCAGGGTATAGAGTCACAAACTCAGTGGCAATGTAGCACCTGGTAAAAGTCGCCAGTGACCTAATGGCTGAATCTACTTGCTTCTTTTTAGTCCTTCTTTCTCTTCACTGAGGTGAGTTGACACTTAGCAAGCACTCTCTTTCTCTTGGAAATTCTCTTCTGTGACAGGTTTCTTTTCCTGCTTTTAAGACTTATCTTTCTGTCTCATTTTCCTGTCCCCTACCAGTTCTAGACATTCTGTCAATGTCTGTGTCTGTATTCCAAAGGCTTCAATGTCTCCAGGAAGATGATTCTCAAATCTTTGACCTGAGCTTTCACATTAGCCTGAACTCCAGATCCTTACTTACTGCTGCTTTGATTATCTGGAAAATGAATTACAAATCTGAGCCCTTTAATTCTCATCTTCTAAATAAGCTCTTCCTGTGTTCAGAAGTCTGTCACCAGTCTCTCCATTCTTATCACTGCAGAGTATCTTTGACTCATCTTTCTTCTTTATGTTTATTTTTCATTTGCTCTCTTTATATTTCCATTGTCTAAACCTAATTTAGGCCCTCATTAATTCATTTCCAGCTCATGAGTGGCATTTCACATGCTTTCCTGCCTCTGGTATTTCCTTTATGGGTCTATCCTATGCACAGGTGCCAGTTTCATCTAAAGCTGGTGCATTTATATTCCCATGGTTTTCTCTGGTGCAAAGTTCCATTATCAGTTAATGTAGCTTTCTCCTACTCCACTGTGATTTCTTCAACGGCAGGACCTGTACCTTACTCCTTTTTCATATCCTCAGTACCAAGTTTACTGTCTGGCACATAATAGGCACTCAGTAGTTGAGTGAATGACCTAGGACTTGTTTTGTTTCTAAGGTGTATTATACTTTTTTATTAAGTTATCGATATACAATCTTATGAAGGTTTCACATGAGCAGCATTGTGGTTACAACATTCACTCATGTTATATGATCCCCCCCTTAACCCATTGCTGTCACTGTCTGTCCATCAGCATACTCAGATGCTGTAGAGTCACTACTTGTCTTCTCCATGCTGTTCTGCCTTCCTTTGACCCACCTACATTATGTATGCTAATTGTAGTGTCCCTTATCGCTCCCTACATACCCACCCTCCCCAATCCCTTCCCTTTGGTAACTTCTAGTCCCTTCTTGGAGTCTGTGAGTCTGCTGCTGTTTTGTTCCTTCAGTTTTGCTTTGTTGTTATACTCCACAAATGAGGGAAATTATTTGGTACTTGTCTTTCTTCTCCTGGCTTATTTCACTGAGCATAATAGTCTCCAGCTCCATCCATGTTGTTGCAAATGATAGGATTTGTCTTCTTCTTATGGCTGAATAATATTCCATTGTGTATATGTATAACCTCTTCTTTATTCATTCACCTACAGATGGACACTTAGGCTGCTTCCATATCTTGGCTATAGTATGTAGTGCTGTGATAAACATAGGGATACATATGTCTTTTTGAATCTGGGATCTTGTTTTCTTTGGGTAAATTCTTAGGAGTGGAATACCTGGGTCAAATGATATTTCTATTTTTAGTTTTTTGAGGAACCTCTACATTGCTTTCCACAAAATGGTTGAATTAATTTACATTCCCACCAACAGTGTAGGAATTTTCCCCTTTCTCCACATCCTCACCAGCATTTGTTGTTCCTTGTCTTTTGGATGTTGACCATCCTAACTGGTGTGAGGTGATATCTCATTGTGGTTTTAATTTGCATTTCTCTGATAATTAGTGATGTGAAGAAGCATCTTTTCATGTGCCCGTTGGCCATCTTAATTTCTTCTTTGAAGAAGTGTCTGTTCAGATACTTCACCCATTTTTTAATCAGGTTGTTTGCTTGTTGGGTGTTGAGGTGTGTGAGCTCTTTACATATTTTGGATGTTAACCCATTATCAGATATGTCATTTACAAATATATTCTCCCATACTGTAGGATGCCTTTTTGTTCTGCTGATGGTGTCCGTTGCTGTTCAGAAGCTTTTTAGTTGGGTGTAGTCCCATTTGTTCATTTTTCTTTTGTTTCCCTTGCCGGAGGAGATGCATTCAGGAAAAAATTGCTCATGTATACATTCAAGAGATTTTTGCCTATGTTTTCTTCTAAGAGTTTTTTGGTTTCATGACTTGCATTCAGGTCTTTGATCCATTTCGAGTTCAATTTTGTGTATGGATTTAGACAATAATTCTAAGATATATTATTTTTAAGATGTAGACTAGTCAGGCAGTCATTACTGGTATATAAATAGATTTTATTTTCAAAAACTTTCTGATAATGGACTATTAAATTTTGAATATTGATTTAACTGATTCATAAAAAGTAGGCAGTACCTTGAGAATCAAAAAACCCATTTTCATCATAGTAAGATAATATATTTAATGTTTATCACAGTGTCAAACAAATATATGAAATTCTGGTTTCACTAAGGGCACTGAGAAAAAGGGAAACATTATTTTAACATGTTGGACACATGGCATACAGCTCATTTTCTAAGTGACTGCTGTCAGCATTTCTGCTAAAAGAGCAGTATTATAATCACTGATTTCAGAAAATGCAAATTTGCTTGGAATGAGAAAAGCTCTGTTACATACTCACCTGTCAGTTTATTTCCAAATTTATATTCTAAATGTACAGTATGTACATGCTGCAAGATATGAAGAAATCTTAAGAAGAGGAAAACTGAAAGATTCAGAAACTGTCATGTTTTCCTTCCATTAATTTAAGGAATTTGACTCAAAAACCTAACACTGCTTTCTTGATTAACACACTTAAAAGCTTTCTGGGCCTCTATTATTTGTTTTTAATGTAATATAAATAGCATAGTTGAAAAGAAATTAGAACCATAAAACCCATTTTCATTTTGTGTTCATTCTTCACTTACATGTTTTTCCTTTTTTAAAATTTGTGTATAATTTATGTACAGTGAAGTACACAATCCTTAATTTTAGAGCTTGATGAATTTTCTACATATGTATCCTCATAGATAACCATCTTCTAGTGCAGGCTATAGAAATTGCCATCATCCTGACCCTCATGCTCCCTCCCACTCAGTATCACCACAAGAGTGACCCTTAGCCCATGTCCATCACCATAGTTTGCTTATTTTATAATTTCTGATAACTTTAATAATGCTCTTTTGTGTCTACTTCTGTTATTCAACCTTATGTCTGTGAGATTCATCCGTGATCTTCATTGCTTATTATATATTTTTAAGTTTACCTTTTTTCACAAAAGTAACACATGTATTGAGGACATTTAGAAAATATGTAAAAGGTGAGGAGAAAGGAGAAAGAGACCTTTAGTACCCCAAGACAAATGTTCCTAAGCTTTGTTTACTTCCACTTCTATTCTTGATATATACATGTAGTTTTCTATATTTGAAATCATAATATATGTTGCTATATATCCATTTATTACTACATAGCATGTAAATATTTTTACAGTCACCAAGAAAGCTAATAATTATCGGACTACTCCCTATCAAGGATGTTTTCTGTTTTGTATTATGACAAATATTTTTGTACATGAATCTTTACCCTAATTCCTGATGAGCTCCTCAGGTCAGAGCCCTCAAACTGTACCTGAGAGTGAAAGTATGAACAGCAGGGTCTGGCCCAGGCCTGTGGGGCATGTGCACTCACTTCACTGTTTTCAGCAAAGCTCACGTCAAATGCCCTCTTACTGGACTTAAGTGTCTGTGATATCTTTCATATCAAAAAATGCTCAGAACGTTTTTTTTATAGTGCTCTTATAACACTTAAACTCTGCTTTGGAGAAGACTTAGTGAATATTCGATTTGACTTTTAATTGAGAAGTCATTAGGAAACCAGCTGTCCTACACAAATGCACTTATAGGGTCATTAAATATCAGCTCTCTAGGTTTAAGCATAGTTTAAACTTTTTGAAGAACATTAAAAAATACGTACTAAAGCAGGCTTCCTCTGTGGGTATGAAGGAGCAGCTTACTGACTGCCTTCCCACCTGGGTGGGCATGACCCTCAAAGTGGGCAGGGCTTTGGGCAGCAGCCAAGCAGTGGAGGCTGGAAGGACTGGGACCCAGGGAAGGGAAACATGTACACGCCTGCCCCCTCGCTGTCTCTCAGGCTGTCTGTCTCAGGGCTTAGGGGCCATCTAGGGAGCAAAAGCCCTGAGCTTATCACAGTGTCACTGCAAGGGATGGCAGCAGAATGAGGGGATTTCAGGGTAACATGTGAGGGGCTGCAGGTCTGGAGGAAAGGAAAACAGTCCAGAGCTCAGCAGGTGATTACCTGAGGCTTCACACTTGTTTGGGTCCCAAGTTCACATGCTGGGTGAAATGAAGTGAAACCCAGGGGCTAAGAAAGTGACATGGTTGGAAGAAATTTTAGCAACTTCATTTACAGAATTCAGGGTGTTGGGTAGAGGGACTCCCAGGCTTTCACTGGAAACTCTAAAGAGCTGTGACCCAGAAACAGTGGTGAACCAGAGAGAAGCCCGTCTTCATAAAGCCTGAAATACAGACTCAGATCAACACGATCCTGACTGGTGCTCTGCCTATCTTGCTAGAAAACCTCTCTGCAGTGGGATATCATCTAAAGCCTCTGTAATTTAATTATTTGTAATTTCAATGGAAATAACTAGGCATGCCACAAACAGGACCAAATGATCAACTGTCAAGTTAAAAGGAAAAAAAATTAAAGAGTCAATTTTAGAAAGATGTCCAGAACCTGGCATTTTAATATACAGAGTGTATTAAGTATACATTGATTAATATACTCAGGTAATTATTAGCTTTTTTATTAGCAAATGGAACAAAATCAGATGGAAATTTTAAAACTTAAAAGAAAAAGCCCAAAATTAAGAATTTAAAAGCAGGGTCTAACATTAGATTAGACATGGTAAATGAGAGTATCATGAATTGAAAATAGTCCAGAAGAATATGTCTAGATTAGAGGGAAACAAAATAATGGAAAATGGAGAGAATCAGTAGGAAATATATAAGAGGTGGTGAAAAAGTCGGTCATATGTGAAAATAGAGTTTCGGAAGGAGAGAAGGGAATAAAGTACAAGCAATATTTTAATAACTATTTGACAAGAACTTTTTGAAATTCTTAAAATATAGTAATAGATTAAAGAAGCCCGATTAATCCCCAAAGGAGAAATGCAAGAAAGCCACAGTGAGTCCCATGATTGTGCAGCTGTGAAAACCAAAGACAAAGAAAAAAAATATATTCAAAGCACCTGAGAAAAAAAGACATATTCCTTCAATGGAACAATGGTGAGACTGGCAGGTGAGTTTGAGTTTTCAAAAGAAATAATGATGTACATCTTTAATGTGATGGAAGAAAATAACTGTCAATAAAGAATTAAATACTCTCAAAAATACCCTAAAATGAAGGCCAAATTAAGATGATTTCAGATAATCAAGGACAATGAGAATTCATTGCTGGTAGGATGGTGCTGAAAGAAACACTACAGGGTGGTCCTCAGGCAGCAGGAGGGTGAACCCAGATGGAAATGTGGAGACATGGGGGGCCAAGGAGCACCAGGAAGGACAGATACATGGGTGCCCTAAATAAATACTGACTTTAAAACAACAGCTGTGTCTTGTAGTATGTAGTAAAATACATATAGAATTAAAACACATAACAATAGCACCTAAAGCATGGAGTAAATGGAGATGTATCTAAAGTCCTTAAATCACTGGAAAGTGGTGAAATGGTAACTAGAGGCTACCTCCTATGAGGCAGAGGTGCATGCCATAAATTTGGGTTGACAACTAGAAGAATAATAGAAGGTGTGACTAATGCTCTAAAAAGGGAAAACTTGCATAATAGAAATATTTGATAAATGAAAAAGAAACACAGAATGAATGCAAAAGCAGCAAAGAGCAGTCGAGACAGCAGAGAGCAAAGAGATGCAGGCGGGTCAGAACTGCAGGTTGTTAGTGAGTACTCTAAATATGGGTGTAAAGATGCTGCATGTAAAAATAAAAATAGGGTGGCAATAAAAAACAAATCCCATGGAGCTTGGAAGACACACAAATTAAATAAAAAACAGGAAAGTTCAAAATAAAAGCATAGAAAACAATATGCCTTGCAAATATCAAGTGAAAGAAAGCTAACATAACCATTTTAATATCAGGTAAAGTATATTTTTAAGGCAAGGGGCACTACTAAGTATGGATGATTTAATAAGATAAAATATTAAATTAGTATGCCCCTAATAACATGACCTTAAAATACATAAAGCAAGTAGTGTAAGTTAAATAAAAAGAGAGAAACAAGTACACAATAATAGCTGGAGATTTTAAAGCAGTTACTGATAGAACAAGCAGTTAAAACAATCAGTAATGGTTTTGGAATATTAAATAATGTGATTACAAATTTGATATAAATGACATTTGAAGCATACAAACCACTAACTGCAGAATTCACATTTTTTTCAAGTGAAAAGGAAACTTTTACCAAAATATACCACATTTTGGGTCATATGCAAGCTTCAACAAATTTCAGAGGACCAAATTCATGCAATATACTGATCACCATGAATTAAGCTAGAAATCCTTAATAAAAAGCTGAATGAAAATTAATAACTGATTGGAAATTAAGCTGTAGATTTCTATAGTCTATGAAATTAAAAATAACCACAAGAAATGTTTAGAAAAATTAGAACTAAATGATAATGGGAAACACATCTTAAAACTTGGAAAGTGGAACTACAGCAGGACTGAGAGGGAGATTTGCAGACACAGATGATGTACTTTTGACAAACAGCACTGTCAATGCTGTGAGCATCTGTCTCCAGATGCTAGAAGAAGAGCACTAAGGTAAAACCAGAGAAAGTAGAATTAAATAAATAATAAAAATAGGAGGCTAAGTTAGTAAATCAACAAACACACAAGAAAGGAATGAACAAAGTCAAAACGCTGTGCCTGGAAAACACTGATAAAATCGATAAGAGCTTAAAATAAAGATGAAAACAAGGAAAACACAAATTACCAACACCAGGAAGGTAAAAGGAGATATCAGTATAGCTCTTACGTACATTAAATGTATAATAAAAGAATATAGAAAATGTGGATTAAAAGGACAGATTCCCTGAAAAAAACAACAACTTATAATTAACTTAAGAAATAAAGAATCTGAATCATCATGTGTCTGGTTTAAAAACCTTGAATGTATTTGAATGTATTGCAACAACACGGATGGAGCTAGACGGTATTATGCTCAGTGAAATAAGCCAGGAGGAGAAAGACAAGTACCAAATGATTTCACTCATCTGTGGAGTATAAGAACAAAGGAAAAACTGAAGGAACAAAACAGCAGCAGAATCATGGAACCCAAGAATGGACTAACAGTTACCAAAGGGAAAGAGACTGGGGAGGATGGGTGGGGAGGGAGAAGTGGGGGGGAAGAAGAAAGGGGGTATTACGATTAGCATGTATAATGTGGGGGGGCACAGGGAGGGCTGTGCAACACAGAGAAGACAAGTAGTGATTTTACAGCATCTTATTACGCTGAAGGACAGTGACTAATGGGGTTTGTGGGGAGGACTTGGTGAAGGGGGGAGCTTAGTAAACATAAAGTTCTTCATGTAATTGTAGATTAACGATACAAAAAAAACCTTTAATATAGAAATTAAGCCTTCCCCCTGACAATTCTCAGCCCAGATGGCTTCCTTGGTGAATTCTAGAAACTTTAAGGAAGAAATACTACCTTATCTGACCCAAACTATTCCACAGACTATAAGACAGGGAACACTTTCTTATTCACTAGTAGGTGAGTGTAACTGTCATATGAGAGCCTAATTTTATAAGAAAGAATATGAAAGATCAAATTCACAAATGTTGGTACAAATTCCTCAACAAAATATTGGCAAATTAAACCCAGCTATATCATAAAAGGATAATACAACACACCCAAGTAAGGCAAATTTAAGGAATGAAAAAAAAGTAGATTCAATACTAGAAAATATATCTCTGAAAATTTTCACACTAAATGAACAAATGATAAAAACCATCTACTCATCTCAATATATGTAGAAAAATCATAAAATTCAACACCTATTCATGATTAAAAACTGAGATACCTGGGATTGAAACCAAAACAAAATGGGCCTTGACCCCTGCCTCATACCACACACAACAAACTATAGGTGTATCATAGACCTCCACATAGAAAGTTAAACGATAAAATATCTAGATGGTAACAAAGGGGAATATGGCAAAGATTTCTTAAATAGGCCTCAGGAGGCACTGACCAAAAACACAGATGACAAACGGGCTTCATTAAAATTAAGAACTTTTGTTGATCAAAGGCTCACCAAGTTAGTGCAAAGTCTAGAGATAAGGTCTAGATAACCACAGAGGTAGAGATAAAATTTGTAATACAAGCTATCTGACAAAAAACTCCCCTCTATGACTCTTAAAAATTAATTTGAAGGGAGACAGCAAAACAGAAAAATTAACAAATACATGAAACAACACCTTAAAAAAATCCAGATGACCTCATCAGCCATCAGGAAATGCAAATTAAGAACATCATTCTGTATTAGTATAAACCCAACTGCATGTCTAAATTTTAAAAAACGATTGATAAGTGGTGACAAGGATACAGAGCAATTGTCAGTCCTCTGAATGGCTGGCGGGCTCCTGCAGGGTGCAAACACTCTGGACAATGGTGGCAGTTCTTAGAAAGACTATGCATAGCCTATGGCTGGTAAGTGTAAAGTAAATGTCCGTACAAATGTAAATGTGCACACAGACACACAGACACATGTCTCAGGAAGCATGTACTTATGTGCAGGAGGCACACAAGGGTCTTCACAGCAGCCCTTTGTGGTCCCAAATCGAGAGTCACCGTCCATGAACAGTGAGGGGCAAGTGAATAGTATTGCACTCAGTACATGGACTACTTCACACAGTAAAAGAGAACAGGATGACTTCATCAACAACAGGGATGACTCGCCCTACGAAAGACTGGCTGAGGGAACCAAACCCGAGACAGAAGCCTTCCTCTGTGTGATTCTAAGACAGCGTTTTCAAAAATAGCAAAAGCAATCTTGGTGTCAGAAATTTGGATAATGGCCACTTTCAAGGACACAGAGCAGATGTGGGGACAGCTTCTGGGGCTGATAATGTCCTAAATCTTGATATGGGTGTTTGTTCATTTGAAGACATGCAGCAGGGGCACTGGAAGATTTACCAGCTTCCCTGAACACGTACTTCATTAGCAGACGTTTATTTTAACATATTTCACAGCACTGCCATAGTAAACGAGAACATTAAACAGGCTGTAAAATGTCCTTGGTGTCTAGGGGGCTGTGGAATAAACTGCTGTGGGACCGCTGGGCTGCAGTTGTAGACACTGCGTGCTGGCTTCTCGTGGGAGCTGCATTCATGTCTCCAAATTACCTTTTCTTTCTTTCCCTCTTTCCTTTTTCTCCTTCCTTCCCTCCCGCCCACACCTCTCCACTGCAGAGATCGAGATCTATTGCTATGACTCAGATGACATGCCATTCATGGAGTCACATTTACTGGGTGTCTTAGCTAAGCTCATCATGCATTTCTCATTTTAAAATTTACTTCTGAGCGAGACTCTGCAAAAGGGCGCTGGATATGACTGCAGGTACAGCTTCTGATAAGCCAGGCTGGAATTGCTCATGGTGATGGCCAGATACAGCCTCTGGAGAACATGCCCCAGGGAACTGGAGGCCTGGGCAGTCGTGAATCAGGGCTCTGCCTCTCCAGCTCAGCAACCTGGAATGTGGGGCACCTCTCGGGGACTCCTTTCTCTAACTGTAAAACTGGACAGAGGCAGCACTGGTGGAGATGCTGTAGGGACAAAATAAACTCTTACAGAAGGCATGGCTTGCTGTGTGTGGCAGTCACAGCTGCGATTCCTGGGCTTGCAGGGAGTAGAGAGGCTTTGCCTGGGCCTGGACCCCATGCGCCCTCCAGGACGGCAGCTGCAAGGCCCAAGCAAGGTCGTGTGTGTTACCCCGGCCTGCAGTGCTCGGGTACTTCATCGAGGACCGACGCTGCTCCATTCCTCAGGAACAGTTCCTAAATGCTTTCTTAGTTTATGCAGCTTTTCCGGAAGATAAATGTTCAATGCCAGCAATGAATTATGTGTACTGGCTATGATTATGGAGATGGTGGGACTGTTATGTTTATAATACAGATTTTAGATTTCACCACTCTCCCAGGAAGGGGCATCAGATGAACAGACACATCTGACCCCTGGAGGCAGGAAGCATTTCTGTAGCCAAGAGGAAGGCACAGCTGGGAACCTTACACCAACTCTGGGCTCTGGGGGATGCTTCCAGCAATTGTTACATGTTGAGACAGCATATGTGTCCTTTCTAACTAAGAAGTATCACTGGCAAGTGACTAATGACTTGTGACATAGGACGGCAGAGCTGTGAGACAGAGAGAACCTGGCCTTGATGATTCTGAATCAGCTGCCCCTCAAGCCCTTGTGCCTCCAGCTTTCCTCATATATGAAGTTGCAGGTGCCCCTATTGTTTAAACCATCTTGATTCCTTGTTCTGTCACTTTCAGCAGAAAGGATCGTGGTACCATAGCCCAACCTAAGAGGTTAAGCAATTTTCTCTGTATCACATTAGTAGTGTGACGAAAATTGGAACCAGAATCCCAGTCTCCTATCAGCCAGGTCATTTTTCACTCACCAGGCACTGTTAATTGGATGAACCAGGCACTGTTAATTGGATGAAATTATTTTACCTATTTTGGGTTGATGAATAGCAACCAAATACTCAAAATGCCATTTTTATGTTGTGCAAAGATGAAAACCTGAGGCAATTTAAAGCAAAAATCCAGGAAAATGAATGTCTGTTGTATATGAGAGCATTTAATATAGATGCTTGCTTTGGTATTATTATTACTATTATCATTTTTTATTTTGGTATCATTAATCTACAATTACATGAGGAACATTATGTTTACTAGACTCCCTCCATCACCAAGTCCCACCTACAAACCCCATTACAGTCACAGGATATCATTGTAGTAAGATGCTGTAGAATCACTACTTGTCTTCTCTGTGTTGCACAGCCCTCCTTGTGCCCCCCTCACACTACACATGCTAACTGTAATGCCTCCTTTCTCCCCCCATCCCTCCCTTCCCACCCATCCTCCCCATTCCCTTTCCCTTTGGTAACTGTTAGTCCATTCTTGGGTTCTGTGCTTCTGCTGCTATTTTGTTCCTTCAGTTTTCTTTTGTTCTTATACTCCACAGATGAGTGAAATCATTTGGTACTAGTCTTTCTCCGCCTGGCTTATTTCACTGAGCATAATACCCTCTAGCTCCATCCATGTTGTTGCAAATGGTAGGATCTGTTTTTTTCTTATGGCTGAGTAATATTTCATTGTGTATATGTACCACATCTTCTTTATCCATTCATCTACTGATGGACATTTAGGTTGCTTTAAATATCTTGGCTATTATAAATAGTGCAGTGATAAACATAGGAGTGCATCTGTCTTTTTCAAACTGGAGTGCTGAATTCTTGGGGTAAATTCCTAGAAGTGGAATTCCTGGGTCAAATGGTATTTCTATTTTGAGCAAATTTTCCTTTTTAAAAGATAGATATAAAACATCAAAGTGTTTGGTATACTCTCTTACTGTAATTTAATGAAACTTGAATTCTTTCCTTAGTTTGTTAAATGTAACTGCTAAAGACACTGTGAGGTTGACATTAAAATATATAGTGTGATGAATACATTTATTAGAATACTGTAAGTATTTACTGCCTACTACAGTATATGTAAAATAAGTTCATTTTAAGCTGAAATACTGTTGTTTCTGTCACAGTTTTTAATAGTTTATCCTATTTCATAATGGCTTGAGACACGTTGTAACCATTAGCATTTTAAATTCAGCTTTGTGATCCTAAAGTCTTGGAGTGGCTAGGACCTAAGCCTACATAGTGTGCTACTCATCAAGAAAAACATGGATATTCCAAGGTTCCAGGAGCAGTAATACAAGTGAACTGATGTTAGACGTTGATCAAGATGATCATCTGAGACTAGTCTTAGGTTACCATCTGACTTAATCCTCATTGCTAGCAAAGTAAATTAAAGTCGTGCATAGCTTTAGTCCACAGCCAGTTACATAGAGTCTATTTTCAAGTTTACATTAGATCTAGAATAAAATAATTAAAATAATAGCATGTGTTTCTCATCCTCAAGATTATTTTTTCCACCTGGTAGGCCAAAAATACCACCCGACAGTCCTCACAGCAGTTTTCTGGAAGTAGCCAGAGGCATTATTATGAAGCAGGAGCAAAGGCATTGGAAACCGACCAGGGCTCTGCCTTCACTGTTTGACTATAGGCAAAATATTTATTTTCTAGGAGCTTCAATTTTCTCTTACGTGAAAAGAGGCTAATTTCAACTCCTGTGTTGTCATTATTTTTTTAAATGACCAATAAGCTATTTTATATAAAATGCCCAGTTCATTGGATGGATACTCAGTATTGTAAGGTGAACACATATTGTAATAATTTTTTAAAATTTTCTCATCATTAATCTACAATTACATGAAGAACATTATGTTTACTAGCTTCCCCCCTTCACAAGCCTCATTACAGTCACTGTCCATCAGCGTAGTAAGATGTTGTAGAATCACTACTTGTCCTCTCTGTGTTGCACAGCCCTCCCAATGCCCCCTCACCCACATTGTACATGCTAATTGTAATACCCCTTTTCTTTTCCCCACACTTATTCCTCCCTACCCTCCCATTCTCACCAGTACCTTTCCCTTTGGTAACTGTTAGTCCTTTCGTGGGTTCTGTGATTGTGCTGCTGTTTTGTTCCGTCAGTTTTTCTTTGTTCTTATACTCCACATATGAGTGATATCATTTGGTACTTGTCTTTCTCTTCCTGGCTTATTTCACTGAGCATAATACCCTCTAGCCCCATCCATGTTGTTGCAAATGGTAGGATTTGTTTTCTTCTTATGGCTGAATACTATTCCATTGTTTATATGTGCCACATCTTCTTTATCCATTCATCTACTGATGGACATTTAGGTTGCTTCCATTTCTTGGGTATTGTAAATAGTGCTGCGATAAACATAGGGGTACATCTGTCTCTTTCAAACTGGGCTGCTTCACTCTTAGGGTAAACTCCTAGAAGTGGAATTCCTGGCTCATATGGTATTTCTGTTTTGAGTTTCTTGAGGAACCTCCATACTGCTTTCCACAATGGTTGAACCAATTTACATTCCCACCAGCAGTGTAGGAGGGTTCACCTTTCTCCACAACCTCACCAACATTTGATGTTGATTCTCTTTTGGATGGTATCCATCCTTACTGGTGTGTGGTGATATCTCATTGTGGTTTTAATTTGCATTTCTCTGATGACTACTGATGTAGAGCATCTTTTCATGTGTCTGTTGGCCATCTGAATTTCTTCTTTGGAGAACTGTCTGTTCAGCTCCTCTGCCCATTTTTTAATTGGATTATTTGCTTTTTGTTTGTTGAGGTGTGTGAGCTCTTTATATATTTTGGATGTCAAGCTTTTATCGGATCTGTTATTTATGAACATATTCTCCCATATTGTAGGGTACCTTTTTGTCCTATTGATGGTGTCCTTTGCTGTACAGAATCTTTTCAGCTTGACATAGTCCCACTTGTTCATTCTTGCTTTTGTTTCCCTTGCCCAGGGAGACATATTCATGAAGATGTCACTCATGTTTATGTCCAAGTGACTTTTGCCTTTGTTTTTGTCTAAGAGTTTCGTGGTTTTATGACTTACATTCAGGTCTTTGATCCATTTCGAATCAGAGTTTTTACTTTTAAAAAATAAAGTCTGTGATGGTATACCACTACCAATGATATGAAATAAAAAAACTCCTCAAAATGACTATAGGAAATAATATTTAGCACAGATAGATGTATATAATGTGAACTTTTATTGTATGTGTATATTTATTTCATTATATGTGGGTTTTATGTGATGCCTTGAGCTCTTTATGTAGCAGACCCCAACTCAGAAATGCAGACTGTTGCATAATGCTATATACTGTGTATAGTTTCGCTGGATGAGAATGATCTCCCCAAAGCTATTTTGTGTTGTTAATATGTTTCAAATTGCATCTGAAATCTGCTTACGTCCTTATATTATAACTTTCTCTTTGTTTTAATATTAAAAAGAAGCCTACAGAAACAAAAACCTAAAGTTGTCAGTTATTTACCAATAGTAAAAATAGCCATTATTAATTACTGGGGTGTTGTTTGAGGGTCTTTCCATTTTGTTTTCTGACATGAAGCATCAGAGAGGTGGACTCTCATGCAACCCTACACACACACACACACACACACATGCATTCCTCCGCTTACATCCCTCTTTTTCTCACAAGTGATTGCTGAAGGAAGGCAGCCAACTGATCCTGCTGGCTCAGGAAATAGCTACCACAGTCTATCTTATAAAGCCGGGGATCTGTTTGATACCTTTTCTATATAGACTCTCTTACTTTGTTCTTTAGATTTCTACCCTTTTTCATGGCTTCCCTTAATATTATTTTCAACCATATTTTACCTTTATAAAAATATTTGAATTATTAGCATTCATGGAATAGCTTGCATCAAGCCCCACCCCCTTGGAATGGTGCGCTGAATCATAGGCAGGCATCAGAATCTCACACTGATCCCATTGCCTCTCATCACTATCATTCACATACAGTGTATAAAATGATATAGATGCTGTTAATTATAGACTGTATTTGGGAATTTATATTCAGAGTGGAGAGGGTTCAAGTTAGTTAGATTTGAGGGTTGTGCCAAATCTATTCATTAAATAGATGTATTTAATAAATATTTTATTATTAAAATAATTAAAAAATACATGTTCCACTGGTATCTGATATGCTCTGACAATCTTGGTCAGTCGGTTACGTAAATGTGCTACTGAGATGTAACATTAGGTCCTTGAATTTTAAGTTTAAATGGCTGCTGAATAAAGATCCTTGATATTGTTATATAGTTTTAATGCGTTAGGTAGAACCACATGAAATTGCCTATTTTATAAGTAAAAAATGATTACATATTTGCAATTTTATATACTTTGACCTAATGGACAACTATAGAATCTCAGAAAAGGAACTTGCAATACTTGGAACATGTTCTAAATCTTCCCTGAAACTTTTTTTATTAAGTTTCTTATTTTTAAGGAAAAAGAAATGAGACGATAACAAGTTGTTCTTCTGAAGCATGAGGTCTGTAGACATAAAGTTAAGCAATTGTTGAAATGTACATTTTATGATTTTTCTTAAATCTTAATTTTGGCAGACTCTTGAAAATATTTTCTTAGAAATTTCTGAGAGGCAGAGCCAAGATGGCAGTGTGAGTAGAGCAGTGGAAATCTCCTCCCAAAACCACATATTTTTATGAAAATATAACAAAGACAACTCTTCCTAGAATAGAGACCAGAGGACACTGGACAACATCCAGACCATATTCACACCTGTGAGAACCCAGCGCCTCATGAAGGGTGTAAGATACAAGCCCTAGCCCAGCGGGCCGATTGCACCTCCCCACAACTCCCGGCGGGAGGAGAGGAGTCAGAGCTGGGAGGGAGAAGGGAGCCCAGGACTGCTGAACAGACAGCCCCAGCCATACGGACCAGAGCACAGACAGTGCATGCGTGGGGTCCTGGATACTAGGGAAACAGGGCAGCAAGACCGGTGGGCAGGTCCCTGAGGCCGGCACCTGAGGACAAAGAAAAGCGAGAGACTTTTTTGTTGTTGTTGTTGTTGAATTATTTATTTAATTTTTGTTTCGTTTTGTTTTGTTTTGGCGAGTGATTTCTGGAAGTCTTAAAGGGACAGGGCAGGACACTTAGTCCAGAGGCAGGGAATCTGGGGATCTCTGGGCAATCTAACTCCCTGGGCAGCAGGGAGCATGGGGGACCCTCACTGAGATAAATAGCCTCCCCCCCTCCAAGCGGCTCCACCATTTTGGAGCAGCAGACCCAGACAAGCCACGCCCAGAGCATCAGTGGAGATAAACTCCATAGCAGCTGGGCAGAAAGCAGAAGCTCTGTTGGTATGCAGCTTCCCAGCACAAGCCACTAGAGGTCGCTGTTCTCCCAGGAGAGGAAGGCCACAAACCAACAAAAAGGGAAGTTCTTCCAGCCGTCGCTCATCCCAGATATGCAAACTATTCCTATCACCATGAAAAGACAAAATTACAGGCAAACCAAGATCACAGAGACACGAGAGAAGGAGACAGACCTAACCACTCTTCCTGAAAAAGAATTCAAAATAAAAATCATAAACATGCTGACGGAGATGCAGAGAAATATGCAAGAGCTGAGGGATGAAGTCCGGAGGGAGATCACAGATGCCAGGAAGGAGATTACAGAAGTGAAACAAACTCTGGAAGGATTTATAAGCAGAACAGATAAGATGCAAGAGTCCATTGATGGAATAGAAACCAGAGAACAGGAACACATAGAAGCTGACATAGAGAGAGATAAAAGGATCTCCGGGAATGAAACAATATTAAGAGATTTGTGTAACCAATAAAAAAGGAACAATATCTGTAGTATAGGGGTACCAGAAGAATAAAAGAGAGAAAAAGGGATAGAAAGTGTCTTTAAAGAAATAATTGCAGAAAACTTCCCCAAACTGGGGGAGGAAATAACCAAACAGACCACGGAAATACACAGAACTCCCAACAGAAAGGACCCAAGGAGGAAAACACCAAGACACATAATAATTAAAATGGCAAAGATCAAGGACAAGGAAAGAGTTTTAAAGGCAGCTAGAGAGAAAAAGGTCACCTATAACGGAAAACCCATCAGGCTATCATTAGACTTCTCGACAGAAACCTTACAGGCCAGAAGAGAACGGCATGATATATTTAATGCAATGAAACAGAAGGGCCTTGAACCAAGGATACTGTACCCAGCACGAATATCATTTAGATATGAAGGAGGGATTAAACAATTCCCAGACAAGCAAAAGCTGAGGGAATTTGCCTCCCACGAACCACCTCTACAGGGCATCTTACAGGGACTGCTCTAGATGGGAGAACTCCTAAAAAGAGCGCAGAACAAAACACCCAACATATGAAGAATGGAGGAGGAGGAATAAGGAGGGTGAGAAGAAAAGAATCTCCAGACAGCGTATATAACAGCTCAATAAGTGAACTAAGTTAGGCAGTAAGATACTAAAGAGGATAACCTTGAACCTTTGGTAACCACGAATTTAAAACCTGCAATGGCAATAAGTACATATCTTCAAATAGTTGCCCTAAATAGAAATGGACTTAATGCACCAATCAAAAGACACAGAGTAATAGAATGGATAAAAAAGCAAGACCCATCTATATGCTGCATTCAAGAAACTCACCTCAAACCCAAAGACATGCACAGAATAAAAGTCAAGGGATGGAAAAACATAGTTCAGGCAAACAGCAGAGAGAAGAAAGCACCAGTTGCAGTAGTAGTATCAGACAAAATAGACTTTAAAACAAAGAAAGTAACAAGAGATAAAGAAGGACACTACATAATGATAAAGGGCTCAGTCCAACAAGACGATATAACCATTCTAAATATATATGCACCCAATACAGGAGCACCAGCATATGTGAAACAAATACTAACAGAACTAAAGGGGGTAATAGATTGCAATGCATTCATTTTAGGAGACTTCAACACATCACTCATCCCAAAGGATAGATTCAATGGGCAGAAAATAAGTAAGGACACAGAGGCACCGAACAACACAGTAGAACAGACGGACCTAATAGACATCTATAGAACTCTACATCCAAAAGCAACAGGATATACATTCTTCTCACATGGAACATTCTCCAGAACAGACCACATACTAGCCCACAAAAAGAGCCTCAGTAAATTCCAAAATCTTGAAATTCTACCAACCAACTTCTCAGACCACAAAGGTATAAATCTAGAAATAAATTCTACAAAGAAAACAAAAAGGCTCATAAACACATGGAGGCTTAACAACATGCTCCTAAATAATCAATGGATCAACGAACAAATTAAAATAGAGATGAAGGAATATATGGAAACAAATGACAACAACAACACAAAGCCCCAACTTCTGTGGGACACAGCAAAAGCAGTCTTAAGAGGAAAGTATATAGCGATCCAGGCACACTTGATGAAGGAAGAACAATCCCAAATGAATAGTCTAACATCACAATTATCGAAACTGGAAAAAGAAGAACAAATGAGGACTTAAGTCAGCAGAAGGAGGGACATAATAAAGATCAGAGAAAAAATAAACAAAATTGAGAAGAGTAAAACAATAGCAAAAATCAATGAAACCAAGAGCTGGTTCTTCGAGAAAATAAATAAAATAGATCAGCCTCTAGCCAAACTTATTAAGAGAAAAAGAGAATCAACACAAATCAACAGAATCAGAAATAAGAGCGCAGAAATCACGACAGACTCCACAGAAATACAAAGAATTATTAAAGACTACTATGAAAACCTATATGCCAAAAAGCTGGAAAACCTAGAAGAAATGGACAACTTCCTGGAAAAATAAAACCTTCCAAGACTGACCAAGGAAGAAACACAAAAGTTAAACAAAACAATTACGAGCAAAGAAGTTGAAATGGTAATCAAAAAACTACCCAAGAACAAAACCCCCAGGATGGACGAATTTACCTCCGAATTTTAACAAACACACAGAGAAGATATAATACCCATTCTCCTTAAAGTTTTCCAAAAGTGGAACAGGAGGGAATACTCCCAAACTCATTCTATGAAGCCAACATCACCGTAATACCAAAATCAGGCAAAGACCCCACCAAAAAAGAAAATTCCAGACCAATATCCCTGATGAATGTAGATGCAAAAAAACTCAATAAAATATTAGCAAACCGAATTCAAAAATACATCAAGAGGATCATACACCATGACCAACTGGGATTCATCCCAGTGATGCAAGGATGGTACAACATTCGAAAATCCGTCAACATCATCCACCACATGAACAAAAAGAAAGACAAAAACCACATGATCATCTCCATAGATGCTGAAAAAGCATTTGATAAAATTCAACATTCATTCATGATAAAAACTCACAGCAAAATGGGAATAGAGGACAAGTACCTCAACACAATAAAGGCCATATATGATAAACCCACAGCCTACATTATACTGAACAGCGAGAAGCTGAAAGCTTTGCTTCTGAGATCGGGAACAAGACAGGGATGCCCACTCTCCTCACTGTTATTTAACATAGTACTGGAGGTCCTAGCCACGGCAATCAGACAAAACAAAAAAAATACAAGGAATCCAGATTGGTAAAGAAGAAGTTAAACTGTCACTCTTTACAGATGACATGATATTGTACATAAAAAACCTTAAAGACTCCACTCCAAAACTACTAGAATTGATATCAGAATACAGCAAAGTTGCAGGATACAAAATTAACACAGAAATCTGTGGCTTTCCTATATACTGACAATGAACCAATAGAAAGAGAAATCAGGTAAAGAATTCCATTCACAATTGCAATAAAAAGAATAAAATACCTAGGAATAAACCTAACCAAAGAAGTGAAAGGCCTATACCCTGAAAACTACAAGTCACTCTTAAGAGAAATTTAAGGGGACACTAACAAATGGAAACTCATCCCATGCTTGTGGTTAGGAAGAATTAATATCGTCAATATTGCCATCATTCCCAAAGCAATATACAAATTTGATGCAATCCCTATCAAATTACCAGCAACATCCTTCAGTGAACTGGAACAAGTAATTCAAAAACTCATATAGAAACACCAAAGACCCCGAATAGGCAAAGCAATCCTGCGAAAGAAGAATAAAGTAGGGGAGATCTCACTCCCCAACTTCAAGCTCTACTATAAAGCCATAGTAATCAAGACAATTTGGTACTGGCACAAGAGCAGAGCCACAGACCAATGGAACAGACTAGAGAATCCAGACATTAACCCAGACATATATGGTCAATTAATATTTGATAAAGGAGCCATGGACATACAATGGGGAAATGACAGTCTCTTCAACAGGTGGTGCTGGCAAAACTGGACAGCTACATGTAGGAGAATGAAACTGGACCATTATCTAACCCCATACACAAAAGCAAATGCAAAATGGATCAAGGACCTGAATGTAAGTCATGAAACCATAAAACTCTTTGAAAAAAACACAGGCAAAAACCTCTTAGACATAAACATGATTGACCTCTTCTTGAACATATCTCCCCGGGCAAGGAAATCAAAAGGAAAAATGAACACGTGAGACTATATTAAGCTGAAAACTTCTGTACAGCAAAAGACACCATCAATAGAACAAAAAGGTACCCTACAGTATGGGAGAATATATTTGTAAATGACAGATCCGATAAAGGCTTGACGTCCAAAATATATAAAGAGCTCACCCACCTCAGCAAACAAAATACAAATAATCCAATTACAAATGGGCAGAGGAACTGAACAGACAGTTCTCCAAAAAAGAAATACAGATGGCCAACAGACACATGAAAAGACGCTCCACATTACTAATTATGAGAGAAATGGAAATTAAAACCACAATGAGGTATCACCTCACACCAGTAAGGATGGCTACCATCCAAAAGACATACAACAACAAATGTTGGCGAGGTTGTGGAGAAAGGGGAACCCTCCTACACTGCTGGTGGGAATGTAAACTAGTTCAACCATTGTGGAAAGCAGTATGGAAGTTCCTCTAAATGCTCAAAATAGACTTACCATTTGACCCAGGAATTCCACTCCTAGGTATATACCCTAGGAATGCAGCACTCAAGTTTGAAAAAGACAGATGCACCCTTATGTTTATCGCAGCACTATTTACAATAGCCAAGAATTAGCAGCAACCTAAGTGTCCATCAGTAGATGAATGGATAAAGAAGATGTGGTACATATACACAATGGAATATTACTCAGCCATAAGGAGAAAACAAATCCTAGCATTTGCAACAACATGGTTGGAGCTAGAGTGTATTATGCTCAGTGAAATAAGCCAAGCAGAGAAAGAGAAATATCAAAAGATTTCACTCATCTGTGGAGTATAAGAACAAAGGAAAAACTGAAGGAACAAAACAGCAGCAGAATCACAGAACCCAAGAATGGACTAACAGGTACCAAAGGAAAAGGGACAGGGTAGGTTGGGTGGGTAGGGAGGGATAAGGAGAGGGAAGAAGAAAGGGGGTATTATGATTAGCATGCATAATGTGCGGGGTGGGAGAAAGGGGTGGGCTGTACAACACAGAGAAGACAAGTAGTGATTCTACAACATTTTGCTATGCTGATGGACAGTGACTGTAAAGGGGTTTGTGGGGGGACCTGGTATAAGGGAGAGCCTAGTAAACATAATATTCTTCATGTAATTGTAGGTTAATGATAACAAAAAAAAAGAAAGAAAGAAAAGGGGGATTACTCCCTGATAGCATAAAACTAACTGTAAATCAACGATTAATGCATGCTTTAAATATCCTTAATTTTGATCATTTAAAGGGTGTCAGATGATCAGCTATGGAAGTACATTTTTCTGATAATATTCCTTTCTCTTAAAAAAAAAAGCAGTTCCTGTGTGGTGATCTATAATAAGTTCTTCACAATGATATAAAGGGCATATCAAAGTGTGGGCAAAGGGTTTGTTTGTGTTTATATAGAGGATCAAAGCCTAATTTGGCTACCCAGAAAACAAATTAAGATACAATATGAAGAACTTCCAACATGAAAATTCTCTGGAAGATTAATTCCAGAAGATGTTCATCAAAAATCTTCAGCAAAGATCCTGGCACTGTTGCAGTTGTAGCTGCATTCATCCCACCGGTTCCTGGACTTTCCATTGGAATGAAGAAGGAGATATCTAAGCTGGCCTGGGCATACAGTAAAACAACAAATTTGACTGGATCTATACTGTCAGAACTCCACCAAGAATTAGGAGAAGTGCAAGTTGCAGCTCTCCAAAATCTTGCAACTACAGACTCTCTACTGTTAAAAGAACATATGGGATGTGAACAGTTCCCAGGAATGTGTTGTTTTAATTTGTCTGATTTTTCTCAAACTATTCAAATTCAGTTAGACAATATCCATCATATCATTGATAAGTTTTCACAAATGCCTAGGGTGCCCAACTGTTTATCTTGGTTTCACTGGAGATGGCTGGTAATTGTAGGTCTGCTTTGGTTATGTAGCTGTATTCCTATTATATTAATGTGTGTGCGCAATTAAATTAGTAGTTTAAAACCTATACATGCTTATGTTACTCTGCAAGAAGATATGTGAAAGAAATAATCAATCTCCCCATGTTTTCTTCCGTCTGCTACCTCTATAGCTTTTCTCCTTCCTTCCTAATTACAATCCTTAAGTAGAATTTGTGCCTCATAACGAAATTACCGAGTATCATAATTCTTCCAAGTGGTAAAGATACCTCAAGACAAATGCTGGGCATAAAAGCCACAGGGCATAAATATGCAAAGAAGTAAAAAGCTAACCTTTTCAAACAATATTGCTTCTGTCTCGCTTACCAACTTTACATTTCCCTGTATGGCCCCAGAAGATGACTGGTTAGCCAGAGATGGGTAAGATTCCTCAAGGGAGGAACAACCTAAGACAGGCACAGTTGCAGAGGGGCCATCAGGTGAGAAATTGTGGATCAACAGAGGTGAGGCTTAGAACCTCACCCCCCCTGTTTTGAGAGAAATCTTCTGCATCCGTGGATGTTTTGTTGCACTTGTCTAGCTTGGATTAATACTTTGTCTATAGGCACACACCTGGTCATCTACATTTGCCCTCTTGCAGCACTAAACAATGTTTTCTAC
Organism: Manis pentadactyla; assembly: GCF_030020395.1. Lineage (NCBI taxonomy): Eukaryota > Metazoa > Chordata > Mammalia > Pholidota > Manidae > Manis > Manis pentadactyla. Next base: position 81,794 of record NW_026644708.1, read on the forward strand.
CTTTATCTTGCATCTACCTACCACTTCAGCATTTTATTAAAAATTAATAATAATAATAAGGGAGAAATGTGGGATTCATATATAAATCAAGTATAAAAATCAAATGAATATGCATATTTGACCTGATTGTTTATAGTTCATAATGCGTGATCAAAACCAAAAGTTTCTGTGATGACTGTTGACCATGTAAGAACTTATTCACTATGTAAGAATTTATTCACCATGTAAGAACTTGTTTGTTATGCTTCAGAAGATTGGAGACTGTTCAGAATTAGGCTTGGGGTTGATTAATGATTGTGCATTGAGTCCCCTATACAGAATTTTATTGTTGTTAACAACCATTTGATCAATAAATATGAGAGATGCCCTCTAAAAAAATTTCTATTATGATTCCCACTTAAGTTTTCCATTCATCTTACAGTTATTGCCTTGCCTTGGTATTGGTGTCTTTGGGGGAGTTAAAAATTGGTTTCCTGACTCTGTGATTTCTGTTTCATAATGTTGTACCAACTCTTTCTACCAGGAGTTACAAAGGCATAGACTAGATGTGGTTTGGGTATGTTTATTTTTGCGCATCTAACACCGTATTGTGATTTGGTTGAAATATGGTTGTCATAGCAATTCATAAAGTATGGCACTGGCTGCTGTCATATTATACACAGTTGCATGGCTTTACAGCACAGTGCATTGCATACATCTGCTTGTCTTTCTATAAGTATGATCTGTCCCCAATGATTTTAATTGGACTGCATAAGCCTTATTGAAGGCCGCCGTCCAAAAATTTGCATTACTGAGGTCAAAATGAAGGTTGGATAACTGTACAATTAGATACAATTATACCCATATTCTCTCATCTTTCCTGATGCAAAACTGCCATTGAATACAATGGGAATTTCGAGTTACGTTGATGAGAGAATTTGAAATTCGTTTTGGTTTTATAGGTAAATTTTAAAAGGGTTAATAGAAATACCCCTTTGGGGGATCATGGGAAGATGGCGGCATGAGTAGTTCAGAGGAAATCTGCTCCCCAAAACATATATATTTATGAAAGTACAATAAATACAACTATTCCTAAAAGAGACATCAGTGGATGCAGTACAATAGCCAGGATACATCTACATCTGTGAGAACTCAGCATTACATGAAGGGGATGAGATACAAGCTGTGGCCAGGTGGGACCCGAACGCTCCCCCACCCCAAAACCCAGTGGGAAGAAAGGAATCGGAAAGGGGAGGGAGTGAATTCCCAGGACTGCTAATCAACCAGCTCTAGAAATCTGCACCCGGAACACAGACACAAGGTGCACGGGGTGCTGGATATTAGAGAAATAGAAAAGCAAAACCTATGGGCAGGTCCCCACAACCGGCACCCCTGAGACAAAAGAAAAGTGAGTGCTTTCTACAAGTCTTAAAGAGACAGAGACCCCATAGCTGGACGAAGTTGTCCCGGCAGCTGGGAATACCGGGGAGAATTAGGCGCCCTCAATGGAGGCAGTGCAGCTCTGAAGCCCCTCATGGCACTAAGCAGCCTGCCAGTCATTCCTCCAACTGGCACAGAGCCTGACACACAGGCCCAGTAGCGGAAGAGTGGCAGAGCGCAACAGGGATGGCAGCGCTGGAAAGACCGACAGCAGATCCGTGCACCACAGGAGAGGCTTGTTCTAGGCTGCAGAGGTGCGACCGAACAGCCCAGGCATGGCTCGTGCGCACCAGTGGCAGTGAAGCCAGAGGAGCCCGGTAGAAGCCTGCATGGAAGAGCCCTGCGCACACCTGCAGTGGAGCCGGAGGGAGCAGGCGTGCTCCCTGCAGCTGACCAGAATCCAGCCCAGAATTCTGCCTGGGCCAGACTCAAAGGCTGCTGCTGCCACACAGCTGCCCGTCAGGGTCACCGCTAGCACATAGGAGTGCACCTGGCATGCCTGCCACTCCCTGAAGGGCTCCACGCTGCTCTGATGGACACCCTTCCCACAGCAGCTTAGGGGACTAACCTGGTGGCTGTTCCAGGAGTGCTGGTAACTGTCACAGGCAGCGCAGAAGGGAAAGGCGTTCAGCAATCAGGAAAGGACTTTCTTCTCCCAGCTGACACACCTGCAACCTGCGTACAGCCACTGCTATCACCATGAAAAGGCAAAAAAATCTGGTCCAGTCCAAGACAGTTACACCTGAGAAAGGATCTGCAGACGCAGACCTAACCAGTCTCCCTGAAAAAGAATTCAAAATAAAAATCATAAACATGCTGACAGAGCTGCAGAGAAATATGCAAGAGCTAAGGGATGAAGTCGGGAGGGAGATTACAGATGTATGGAGTGAGATTACAGATGTCTGGAGGGAGATTACAGAAGTGAAACAAACTCTGGAAGGATTTATAAGCAGAATGGATAAGATGCAAGAGGCCACTGATGGAATAGAAACCAGAGAACAGGAACACATAGAAGGTGATGCAGAGAGAGATAAAAGGATCTCCAGGAGTGAAACAATATTAAGAAAATTGTGTGACCAATAAAAAAGAAACAATATCTTCATTTAAGGGGTACCAGAGGAAGAAGAGATAGAAAAACAGATAGAAAGGGTCTTAGAAGAAATAATTGCTCAGAACGTCCCCAAACTGGGGGAGGAAATATTTGCTCAGACTACAGAGGCACACAGAATTCCGAGAGACAGGATCCAAAGAGGACAACACAAAGACACATAATAATCAAAATGGTAAAGATCAAGGACAAGGACAGAGTATTGAAGGCAGCCAGAGAGAAAAAAAAGGTTACCTACAAAGGAAAACCCATCAGGCTATCATCAGACTTCTCAACAGAAACCCTACAGGCCAGAAGAGAATGGCATGATATACTTAATGCAATGAAACAGAAGGGCCTCGAAACAAGACTACTGTATCCAGCACGAATATCATTTAAATATGAAGGAGGGATTAAACAATTCCCAGACAAGCAAAAGTTGAGGGAATTTGCCTCCCACAAACCACCACTACTGGGCATCCTACAGGGACTGCTCTAGATGGGATCACTCCTAAAAAGAGCACAGAACAAAACACCCAACATATGAAGAAGGGAGGAGGAGGAATAAGAAGGGAGAGAAATAAAGAATCATCAGACCGCATTTACAATAGCTCAACAAGCGAGTTAAGTTAGACAGTAAGATAGTAAAGAAGCTATCCCTGAACCTTTGGTAACCACAAACTTAAAGCCTGCAATGGCAATAAGTTCATTCCTTTCAATAATCACCCTAAATGTAAATGGACTGAATGCACCAATCAAAAGACACAGAGTAACAGAATGGATAAAAAAGCAAGATCCATCCATATGCTGCTTACAAGAGACTCACCTCAAGCCCAAAGACATGCACAGACTTAAAGTCAAGGGATAGGAAAAGATATTTCATGCAAACAACAGAGAGAAGAAAGCAGGTGTTGCAATTCTGGTATCAGACAAAACAGACTTTAAAATAAAGAAAGTAACAAAAGACAAAGAAGGACATTACATAATGATAGAGGGCTCAGTCCATGAAGAGGATATAACCATTATAAATATATATGCACTCAATACACGAGCACCAACATACCTGAAACAAATACTAACAGAACTAAAGGAGGAAATAGAATGCAATGCATTCATTTGGGGAGACTTTAACACACCACTCACTCCAAAGGACAGATCCACCAGACAGAAAATAAGTAAGGACACGGAGGCACTGAACAACACGTTAGAACAGATGGACATAATAGACATCTATATAACTCTACATCCAAAAGCAACAGGATACACATTCTTCTCACGTGCACATGGACCATTCCTCAAAATAGACCACATACGAGGCCACATAAAGAACCTCAGTAAATTCCAAAAGAATGAAATCCTACCAGCCAAATTTCTGACCACAAAGGTATAAAACTAGAAATAAATTGTACAAAGAAAGCAAAAAGGCTCACAAACAAATGGAGGCTTAACAACATGCTCCTAAATAATCAATGGATCAATGACCAAATTAAAATGGAGATCCAGCAATATATGGAAACAAATGACAACAACAACACAAAGCCCAAACTTCCGTGGGACACAGCAAAAGCAGTCTTAAGAGGAAAGTATATAGCAATGAAGGCATATCTAAAGAAGGAAGAACAATCCCAAATGAATAGACTAATGTCACAATTATCGAAATTGGAAAAAGAAGAACAAATGAGGCCTAAAGTCAGCAGAAGGAGGGACATCATAAAGATCAGAGAAGAAATAAATAAAATTGCAAAGAATAAAACAATAGAAAATATCAATGAAACCAAGAGCTAGTTCTTTGAGAAAATAAACAAAATAGATAAGCCTCTAGCCAGACTTATTAAGAGAAAGAGAGTCAACACACATCAACAGGATCAGAAACGAGAAAGGAAACATCACGATGGACCCCACAGAAATACAAAGAATTATTAGAGAATACTATGAAAACCTATACGTTAGCAAGCTGGAAAACTTAGGAGAAGTGGACAACTTCCTAGAAAAATAGAACCTTCCAAGATTGACCCAGAAAGAAACAGAAAATCAAAACAGACCAATTACCAGCAACAAAATTGAATCGGTAATCAAAAAACTACCCAAGAACAAAACCCCCAGGCCAGATGGATTTACCTCGGAATTTTATCAGACATACAGAGAAGACATAACACCCATTCTCCTTAACGTTTTCAAAAAATAGAAGAGGAGGGAATACTCCCAAACTCATTCTATGAGGCCAACATCACCCTAATACCAAAACCAGGCAAAGACCCCACCAAAAAAGAAAACTTCAGACATATATCCCTGATAAACATAGATTCAAATTACTCAACAAAATATTAGCAAACCGAATTCAAAAATACATCAAGAGGATCACACACCATGACCAAGTGGGATTCATCCCATGGATGCAAGGATGGTACAACATTTGAAAATCCATCAACATCATCCACCACATGAACAAAAAGTAAGACAAAAAATCACAGGATCATCTCCATAGATGCTGAAAAAGCTTTTTATAAAATTCACAATCCATTCATGATATAAACTCCCAACAAAATGGGCATAGAGGGCAAGTACCTCAACATAAAAAAGGCCATATATGATAAACTAACAGCTAACATCATACTGAACAGCAAGAGGCTCAAACCTTTTCCTCTGAGATCCAGAACAAGACAGGGATGCCCACTCTCCCCACTGTTATTCAACGTTGTACTGGAGGTCCCAAGCATGGCAATCAGACAAAACAAAGAAATACAAGGAATCCAGATTGGTAAAGAATAAATCAAACTGTCACTATTTGCAGATGACATGATATTGTACATAAAAAACCGTAAAGACTCCACTGCAAAACGACTAGGACTAATTCCAGAATTCAGAAATGTTGCAGGATACAAAATTAACACACAGAAATCTGTAGCTTTCCTATACACTAACAATGAACTAATACAAAGAGAAATGAGGAAAACAAAACCATTCACAATAACATCAAAAAGAATAAAATACCTAGGAATAAACCTAACCAAGTAAGTGAAAGCCCTATACCCTGAAAACGATAAGACACTCTAAAGAGAAATTAAAGACGTCACTAACAAATGGAAACTCATCCCATGCTCCTGGCTAGGAAGAATTAATATAATCAAAATGGCCATCCTGCCCAAAGCAATATACAGATTCGATGCATTCCCTATAAAATTACCAACAGCATTCTTCAATGAACTGGAACAAATAATTAAAAAATTCATATGGAACCATCAAAGACCCCGAATAGCCAAAGCAATCCTGAGAAGGAAGAATAAAGTGGAGGGGGGGACTCGCTTCCCAACTTCAAGCTCTACTACAAAGCCACAGTAATCAAGAAAATTTGGTTCTGGCACAAGAACAGAGCTACAGATCAGTGGAACAGAATAGAGACTGCAGATATTAACCCACACATATATGGCCAATTAATATACGATAAAAGGAGCCATGGACATGTAATGGGGAAATGACAGACTCTTCAACAGATGGTGCTGGCAAAGCTCAAGAGCTATATGTAAGAGAATGAAATTGGATCACTGTCTAACCCCATACACAAATGTAAACTCCAAATGGATCAAAGACCTGAATGTAAGTCATGAAACCATAAATCTCTTGGAAAAAAACATAGGCAAAAATCTCATGGACTTAAACATGAGTGACTTCATCATGAACATATCTCCCCAGGCAAGGGAAACAAAGGCAAAAATTAACAAGTGGGACTATATCAAGCTAAAACGCTTCTGTACAGCAAGGGACACCATCAATAGAACAGAAAGGTATCCTACAGTATGGGACAACATATTCATAAATTACAGATCCGTTAAAGGGTTGACATCCAAAATACATAAAGAGCTCACACACCTCAACAAACAAAAAGCAAATAATCCAATTAAAAAATGGACAGAGGATCTGAATAGACAGTTCTCTAAAGAAGAAATCCAGATGGCCAACAGGTACATGGAAAGATGCTCCACATCGCTAATCATCAGAGAAATGCAAATTAAAACCACAATGAGATATCACCTCACACCAGTAAGGATCGCCATCATTGAAAAGACAAACAACAACAAATGTTGGCGAGGTTGTGGAGAAAGGGGAACCCTCCTACACTGCTGGTGGGAATGTAAACTAGTTCAACCATTGTGGAAAGCAGTATGGAGGTTCCTCAGAATGCTCAAAATAGAAATACCATTTGACCCAGGAATTCCACTTCTAGGAATTTACCCCACGAATGCAGCCCTCCAGTTTGAAAATTATAGATGCACCCCTGTTTATCACTGCACTGTTTATAATAGCCAAGATATGGAAGCAACCTAAATGTCCATCAGTAGATGAATGGATAAAGAAGATGTAGTACATATACACAATGGAATATTATGCAGCCATAAGAAAAAAAACAGATCCTACCATTTGCAACCACATGGATGGAGCTAGAGGGTATTATGCTCAGTGAAATAAGCCAGGCAGAGACGGACAAGTACCAAATGATTTCACTCATATGTGGAGTATAAGAATAAAGGAAAACTAAAGGAACAGAACAGCAGCAGAATCACAGAACCCAAGAATGGACTAATAGTTACCAAAGGGAAAGGGACTGGGGACGATGGGTGGGAAGGGAGGAATAAGGGTGGGGAAAAAGAAAGAGGGCATTACAATTAGCATGTATCGTGTGTGTGTGGCACGGAAAGGGCTGTGCAACACAGAGATGACAAGTAGTCATTTTACAGCATCTTACTATGCAGATGGACAGTGACTGTGAAGGGGTATGTTGTGGGGACTTGTTGAAGGGGGGAACCTAGTAAACATAATGTTCTTTCTGTAACGGTAGATTAGTGATACCAAAGAAAAAAGAAATACCCATTTGGGGGTACAAAAGGATTGATTAGATGTTACAACTTTGATTTTTAAATTTTGATGTGAAATGAGATGATCAAACTAAGCTGGTGCTGGTGCTTATCTTATTTTCATACTGTGCCTTCAAGATGCCCTTAAGGCCGATGGTGCAGTTTTTATGGCTTTAAATAGTGTATCAAGTGGCAGACATCAGTAAACAGCAGTGTTCCATTTCACTGGTATTGGTATATGAACCACAGCTAGCTTAAACCGAACTGGTGTAAAAGCTTTAAAAAAAGAACCTTTCTAATTTGTTGGTGGCTTACTGAATTTATAAAATGGCAGTGTACATGAAATTTAAAAAAAACTCATTCTAAAACCATAAAGGGAAGTGATTATAAATAAATTTCTGCCTGATCTAAAAATCCAAGAGCCATACAACCTTTAGGTTAGTACGTATTTGTGGTTTTTCTAATAGCAGATGTAAGGTAACTGACCTGTTCCAGCCAACCATTATGCTTTTTATTCTGCCAGCTTTTGAAGGAGCATCACAACTGACCATAAGTAAATCTTGTATGCTTCTGTTTACACTGTCTCCGTATTCATTGCTTTACCATTATCCTTTTGATTGTTCCTGTATTTGCTTTCTAAAGCTGAACTGAAACATGCACAGACTGGCCATTCTTGTCTTATATTTAGTATTTACTGTGACTTGTCTATAAATGCTAAACATGATATACTGCGTTTTGTTTTGTTCTCTATTTGAAAATCAAAGTATTAACTATGGTTATTTTCCTAATTTTATCTGACCTAATAGGAACTGGAGAGAAGGAGACAACATACAATGTTTATGAAAGCTATGGAAGCTCGAAAAAGGAAGAAGTCAGTGTATATTTCTAGGAAAATATTTAACCTGTCATAAATGAACATTTTCTTCCTCAAGCAGTGGCTCTTCAAAATATAAATTTTTCAGAGTGTGGGTTTGTCATGATTTACTGGCTTTGATAAGCAAGCCAAAGGTTAGAAATAATAACTGTTAGAACATAAAAGATATAGGAAGGATTCCAAAGTAAATGTTAATTTTTTAGATGAAATTTTAATCATGTTTTTTGAATCTAGTGAATGGCATTCATTTAGTTAAAAGTACCTGTTTATTACCATAACCAGAGTTACAGCATGCCTAGAAAAGTCCTTTGTGCCCTGATTCAAATGATATATCCAATAAGGATCTAACATCCCAAATACATAAAGAACTCATAAGCCTCAGAACCAAAAAAATACAAATAACCCAGTTAAAAAGTGGGCAGAGTATCTGAATAGACATTTGTCCAAAGAAGAAATACAAATGGCCAACAGACGTATAAAAGGATGCTTCATATCACTAATCATCAGGTAAATTCAAAACAAAACCACAGTGAGATATCACCTGACACCAGTCAGAATGGCCACTATCCAAAAGACAAGAAATAACAAGTAGTGACAAGGATGCTGAGAAAAAGGAAACCCACTACACCATTGGTGGGTGTGTAAACTGGGGCAGCCACTGTAGAAAGCAGTATGAAGGGTCCTCAAAAAACTAAAAAGAGAAATACCATACAATCCACTTCTAGGAATTTACCTGAAGAAAACAAAATCTCTGATTCAAAAAGATATATGCATCCCAGTGTTTTACTGCCACATTATTTACAATAGCCAAGATACGGAAGCAACTAAAGTGTCCATTAATTAATGAACACATAAAGAAGTGGTACATATATGCAATTGAATATTATTCAGCCATAAAAAAGAAAGAAATCCTGCCATTTGTGACACCATGGATGGATCTAGAGGGTATGACATGCAGTGAAATAAGCCAGGTGAAGAAAGACAAACGCCATATGATTTCACTTATTTGTGGAGTATAAAAACAAAGCAAAACAGAAGGAACAAAATAGCAGTACTCACAGACGTAGAGAAGTGACTCATGTTTACCAGAGAGGTGGGGTTAGACGGGTTGGGAGGGGGAAGAGGAGGAGGATAAAGGAGCACAATAATTCTCCATTGCAATATAAGATGATCACAGGGATAGTAGTAAAGCATAGAGAATATAGTCAGTGATTCTGTAACATCTTTCTACATCAATAGATAGTAGCCGAACTAGAGAGGGTGAGGATTTAATAATAAGAGTAACTGTTGAACCACTGTGTTGTACATTTGAAACCAATATAAGATTGTGTATCTTATATTGTGTATAGTACCTGTAGCACTACGTCCAGACGTGCTAGGATTAAGTAGAAGGGGAGACCAAAGAGAATAGTAAGAATAAGACCATCTGAGGGAGTAAGTGCCCAGTTTGAGAGGTATGCAAAAGACCCAAAAGGTAAGACCTCCTCCACTCGTTTTTTGTATGTGACCATGTGGCCTGGGAGGAAAGTGGGGAAAAACTGCTGAAGAGAGGCGTGAGAGACCTGGTTTGAGTAGAAGGTAGCAGCTGCAGGTTAAATGAAGATAATTAAAATTGTCTCTAAAGAACCCATCAAAGCCCAAGAGTCCCTCTCTTGGGAAAAGCATATGACCCTTTGCTGGAAAGAGTGAATCAGGCACAGTGCTTCCATTAACACCTGGAAAGGTCTATGAGAAACCAACACAGCTCTCTGCCTCTCCTGGCCTCTTTGTCTTCAGAAAAAAGGCATGAACAGTATACAGAAAACTCATTCTTCAATCTGAAGTACTTAAAACTATAAACCAAGTAGCAGATAGAGTGATAAGGGAACTAAAGGAAAATTACCCCACCTGTATTGGAGCAGTACAAGTACTTAATAGGGCTGTGAACATCAGGCATAAGTAATCATAACTGTCAAACCAACCATGCAAAATATTACAGCAAAAAAAGTAAATATGTGCATATATACATAAAGTATAACTTAAGAACTGAATTCCTTGCTTTCATTCCTATTTTCCTCAGCTTTCCCTGTGCATTCTCTATAGAGCAGCAAGGGTGATTCATGGACCTTGCTGTTCTTCTATCAAATACTCAAAAGGTTCAGTCATAACAAATGTTAACTTGTCAAAAGGGTCTTCCCAGAACACCTGATTTTGCCTTTTCTTATGACCTACCTCCCGAACTCCATTCCATCATTTTACTCATATATTCCTTGTTTATGGTCTATCTCTTCCCAGAATGAAAGATCTATAAGGCAGGAATCTTGTCTGTCTTATCTACCATGGTATCACCAGTGTCCTGATTAGAGCTTAGTATATAATAGGTGCTTAGAAAATTAGAGGTGAGTGAAAGTATGAATGAATGTGCTAAAGTGGCAAAGTGCGAAGAAAACAAAATCATGGCCCAGCCGCACTCACGCAAGTGGCGCTGTCCTGTGGCACAGTTCTGCACCCTCCGAACTTGTGCTCCGGCAGCCCCGCTGCTCCTGCTGGCGGAGGCTGCGGCCACCAGGACTGAAGACCATGGCAGGGAAGAGGCAGCTGTTTGTAGAAATGCGTGCTCAGAATTTTGATGTGATATGACTGTTAACTTACAGAACAGCTTGAAAATTAAACCATTAGTTCAAAAACAATGCAACTTCCATCTTGTTGATACCTGGAACATGATTGAATCCTTTGAGACAATGGTCTGAATATACTGGACCATACCACTGAGATCAGTGTGACCTGCCTTGAAACGGTCATCTCATCCATCTACTAGGAGATGAACAAGTGCCTGCCTTCTACTCACTATATTAATTTTAAAGGGTCATTGATACATCATCATAGTTCATAAATATTTTCCTAAGTCTAAGAAAGAATAGTCTTTAGCCTAGTGAATAAAAAAGGCTTATTGCCTAGTATAATTCAAATAATAGTATGAAGTATATCTGCTTTCATTATTGGAATTTTGGACTGGAAATTTAGACTAAGCACCATGAAAAGTAACTCTAATATCCTGTTTCATTTATACAAAATCTCAAACCATACCAGTCACAAATATATAAGCACTTTACACATAATAACCAGATATCAACCATAGTAACTGTAAAAGAGTCTTTTGAATGCCTCCCCAAGGATCAATATACTACAAAGGTTGTTAAATATGCATCTATCACAGAATGACTGTGTCAGCACTTCAGGAGGCAAAACCTTAAAATAGAAGAGAGTAGGTCAGATTTCAGAAGTCATCTAATAAATAATTGGAAAGCAGAAAAAATGTATAACCCCTCCCAATGATACAAGTCATGAGAATATTTTATAATCCTATATTTATATGAATTAGTGAAGAATAAAAATAAATGTAGGATTTTACATATACAGTTTGGTTTAAACAATCCCATTTTTCAGTTGAAGACAATGTACATATGCGACATGCTTGTATATTATACTAACACAATGTATTTATAATGTACTCAATCTCAGTTTTAAAGTTCAGTTGCCTTTAAAAACAAATGTGATTTTATATTAACTATACAATAAATTTTAAATATGTAACAGTTCATTTTGGAAAGAATTGTTACCAATTTAGGGTACTCAAGTATTTGATTCAACATGTTTAATAATTGTGATTTTAATTTAGAAGACATTTATGCAACAGTAGCTCTTCTATAAAGATTTTAAAGATATTTAATCTAAAGTAAGTATAGATTTTTGAGTATTACATTGGTGGATTTTTCAGAAAATATGACTGGAATATTATTAAATATACCTATAAAGTAAAACTTTTATTAAAATGTGAAATATAAGGGTTTCTTCAATCATAGTTTTTTCATTTGTTAATTTTCACAATATTTTAATGTAATAGTAGGCCTTTATAAAAATGTTATCATGATTGTTTTACCCATACTCAGCATCATTTTTACTCTCTATACTTGTCTCCTATAAATGGCTTATATTATTAATCTTATTTATACTTGCATTCTTCCTACAACCTGAGGTAAATCATTGTCCCTTAAATTTTATTTATGTCTTTGAAATTTAAGTACAAATTCCTGTCAAAAGAAATGTATTCTCCTAATTATGCCCAGAACAAACACCTAAGAGACCCAGTAAAATCGTAAAATGCAAAAAAATACAGGCACCTTTGCAACAAGGTCTCTTAAAAATGGCCTGTTTTGTAATCTCATATAAGTTGTAAAACTTTACAGTAACAGGTCATTCTACTATATTCTTGTTTGGTTTTTAAACTTTCATAATTCTAAAATACAGTGAGTTTAGTTCATATATTCATTATTGTACTGTAGATTTCTGGAAATACTTCCATTTTTGCTTTTAGAGTCCCTAAAATAAACCTTTTATGGGAATAGAAAACTAGTTTTTAAATTTTCACCCTGTGTATTTGGGGCTGTTTCATATAATCTAAATTTAAAGCATTGGCTATCAAAAGATGTTCCAACTTTGAAATCAAATTCAAATGACTTCTTAACTAAGAAAAAGTAATATTTTATACAGAAAATTCCATTACTATAATTAAGATGATATCAAGGCATATTATTACAAATGATTTACGTTTCAAAAATCCAAATTTATTTCAAGAATTTCTACCTCTAGAAACTATGGGGGAGGTGAGGTGAATGCCAAAAAAATGGGAGGAGGCATACTTATTTGCTTGTAATTATTTACAGTCAATCTAAAAATAAAAATAGTCAAGAGCTATATTTTGTAGTCATTTGAGGGAAATATAAGTTATTGCCCTAAAATTAACCAATATTAATTTAAAATGTCTCAACATTCTGTTTATATCATGATTGGTTTAATTAGTTTTACCTCTGGTAGGTCAAAGTCCTATTGTGAACTAACCTTAAAAAATCAGAATGGTCCGTTTTGAAACCTTTAATATTTGACATAGCAACAAAATGTAATATAGAAATTAGACGTAGTATCAAGCATGGCAACTTAATTTGTCAAGAAAAGGTTTAAGTGAAAAGTAGGTAAATATATTGCTCTTTGAAGAAGTATACCAAGTCTGGAAGAGAGACGACTACACAGATTTCATTTTTAAATTTGGCGTAAAGTAGCACTGCACCTTTAACTTTAGTTCTGGAAAAATTCTAGGGAGTATAAAGTCTGTTTAATTTTGATACGGGGGAGGTCTATTTGCAAGCACATGAAATCATAATGCAATTAAAATGTTTAAGAAATTGTTGAAATGTTGGAGTAGATGTGAGAAATATATTTCAGATACTTAAAAATTCCTAAATATAACCTGGGTATTATTAACAAATGTTCGTATCTCTGCTTTTGGATGCAAGGTTTTTGTATAAATGAAGATTGAAAACATCAATTATGTTTGTCCATGATATAAAATATAAAAAGTAGAGAAAAGACCAGCTATTGAATATGTTCAATGACTACTAGTACAGAAGTTATGTATATTTATTTATGTGACATTTGTAGAATTAATCATAAATTCATGCTTAAATAAGTTTTATATGCTAAAGCACACCAAATATGTCCATTACAGTCAGATGATAATTACTATAGTCAGAAATAAAAACAATATTTATACCAGAGGGTGAGGAATGTTGAAACGATACAGACTTGAGAGTTAGGGAAAAGGATAAAAATCACTAAAAACTGTACCTGGCAAATTGTACAGCTGGGAATTGAACAGGTGCATAAAGAACCGGGTGAATAAATTAGTTCTTCTGACCACCCTAAGTTCACAGTAGCATGAGAGACATCAACTTTAAACAAGTAACTGTCCCAGAGTGCAATAAATTCTGTTATGTGGAAGCCCAAAAAAGAAATATTAAAGTCCCTGAAGTAGTTGTGGGAAGAGTAAAAAAAAAAAAAGACTTATGTGTGGAGGAGGAGGTATGAATTCTAAGCAGGGCGGGGATGACATACACAAGGGTACAGCCTGATGACTGAGTAGGGCCCTTGGGGTGGGGAAGATGAAGGGGCAGCAGGAGTCAGTTTTTACCTTGTATGTCCACCTGTCTCAGCTTTGTTGCTGCTTCTCCTTCTCTTTCCCCTCCATCTCCATCTTCATCATCATCATCACATCATCATCCAAGCAGTGCCTCAAACTGTCACACAGACTTTTCTCAACCCAGCTGTGTCAAACAGTGAGACTAGGGCATGGAGAATGCACTGAGAATAAGACGTGAGACAGACCTTGTATGGGGCTAAGTTGTGACTGTCTTTATGTGCCATTTGAAACTGGTTCTTTGAGTCATCTTACACCAGAACAACAGGATTTGTATTAGTCTTATACAGTTCTTTAAAATTCACTAAATAAATTAGTGAATACTTTGACTAAATAATAAGTTAAATTAGTGAATAAGTTCACTAAATTTACTGAATTTAGAGACACCATGTTTCCCTTGAAGTATCCGTATTAGTAAACAAAAATGGATGCCTGTCGCTAAGTATTAAATATCCTACTAATTTCAAAGATTTCTTGGAAATCTCTGTTTTATCCTAAACATTAACCACACTCTTACCTTCTGTTCCATATTATAGCCAAGTTTTTTTAATTGGAAAAAGTACTGCATATCACTAGTTAAAAATGATGCCCAAGAATAAACATGCACACATGCACAGAACACACAGTTGGCTTTTAAACAATGTGACATTAAGGAAACAGAACTCTGCATACAACACCTGACTCCCCAGAAACTTAACTACTTATAATAGCTACCATTGACCAGGAAGCCACACTGATAACATAAGCAGATCATCAACCATATTTTGAATGTTATATGTATTATATACTGTATTCTCACAATAAAGCTAGAGAAAAGAAAATGTTTTTTCAAATTGTTGCAGATCTCCAAAAAGTTCCAAGTGTATTTATTTTTTAAAACCTATGTATAAGTGGGGGCAGAGGCAACACGGCGGCATGAGGAGGACAGTGGGAATCTCCTCCCAAAAACATATATATTTTTGAAAATACAACAAATACAACTAATCCTAAAAGAGAGACCAGAAGACACAGGAAAACAGCCAGACTACATCCACACGTGTGGGAGCCCAGCACCTGGTGAAAGGGGTAAGATACAAACCCCGGCCCGGCGGGACCTGAGCACACCTCCCCCCAGCTCCTGGCGGGAGGGAGAGGGAGCCCAGGACTGCTTAACACTCAGCCCCAGTCACCCGCACCAGAGCGCAGACACAGTGCATGCGTGGAGGGCTGGAAACTAGGGAAATAGGGCAGCAAGACCTCTGAGCAGGTTCCGTAGCTGATGCCACTGTGACAAAGAAAAGCAAGTGCTTTTTGAAAGTCTTAAAGGGACAGGGACTTAACAGCTAGATGGAAACAACACAGGTCACAGCCCAGTGGCTGGAAATTACAGGGAAAACCGGGAGCAAGAAGCCCCTGGGCAACAGCTCAGAGACCCCTCACAGAGGTAAAGAGCCAACCAGCCTCTGCCCCCGCCCCCCCATGCCGTCCATTACCCCTCCGGGCGCTGTGAAAGCAGAGAAACAGCCTAAGGCAAACCACGCCCACAGAAAGGGAGATCCAGCCGGGCAAGACACAAAGACCCAGCCTACACGTAATTACACAACACAAGCCACTAGGGGTTGCAGTTGTACCAGTAAAGAAAGGCCAGTAGCAAGTGAAAAGTTTGGCCTTCCCAGCTGACAGTCAATAGCACCTGTCAACATGCAAAGGCAAAAAAATATGATCCAGACAAGACTAACCCAGACAGCTACGGCATCTGCTACATCTTCCCCTGAGAAGGAACCTGGGGAGATAGATTTAACCAGTCTTCCTAAAAAAGAATTCAAAACAGAAGTCATAACCATGCTGATGAAATTGCAGAGAAACATGCAAGAACTAAGGAAGGACAATACAGAAATAAAACAAGCTCTGGAAGGACTGCAAAACAGAATGGATGTGATGCAAGAGACCATTAATGGAATACAAAACAGAGAACAGGAACACAGAGACGCTGATGCAGAGAGAGATAAAAGGATCTCGAGGAAGGAACGAATTTTAAGAGAGCTGAGTGACCAATCGAAATGGAACAATATCTGCATTATAGGGGCACCAGATGAAGAAGAGAGAGAAAAAGGGATAGAAAGTGTCTTTGAAGAAATAATTGATGAAAAGTTCCCCAAACTAGGGGAAGAAATGGCCTCTCAGACCACAGAGGTACACAGAACTACCATGACAAGGGATCCAAGGAGGGCAACACCAAGACACATAATAACTAAAATGGCAAAGGTCAATGACAAGGACAAAGTATTAAAGGCAGCCAGAGAGAAAAAAAGGTTACCTACAAAGGAAAACCCATCAGGCTATCATCAGACTTCTCAACAGAAATCCTACAGGCCAGAAGAGAATGGCATGATATACTTAATGCAATGAAACAGAAGGGCCTCAAACCAAGACTACTGTATCCAGCACGAATATCATTTAAATATGAAGGAGGGATTAAACAATTCCCAGACAAGCAAAAGTTGAGGGAATTTGCCTCCCACAAACCACCTCTACGGGGCATCCTACAGGGACTGCTCTAGATGGGAGCACTCCTAAAAAGAGCACAGAACAAAACACCCAACATATGAAGAAGGGAGGAGGAGGAGTAAGAAGGGAGAGAAATAAAGAATCATCAGAAAGCATTTATAATAGCTCAACAAGTGAGTTAAGTTAGACAGCAAGATAGTAAAGAAGCTAACCCTAAACCTTTGGTAACCACAAACTTAAAGCCTGCAATGTAATAAATTCATACCTTTCAATAATCCCCCTAAATGTAAATTGACTGAACGCACCAATCAAAAGACACACAGTAATAGAATGGATAAAAAAGCAAGATACATCCATATGCTGCTTACAAGAGACTCGACTCAAACTCAAAGACATGCAAAGACTTAAAGTCAAGGGATGGAAAAATATATTTCATGCAAACAACAGAGAGAAGAAACCAGTTGTTGCAATTCTGGTATCAGACAAAACAGACTTCAAAATAAAGAAAGTAACAAAAGACAAATAAGGACATTATATAATGATAAAGGGCTCAGTCCATGAAGAGGATATAACAATTATAAATATATATGCACTCAATACAGGAGCACCAACATACCTGAAACAAATACTAACAGACCAAAAGGAGGTAATAGAATGAAATGCATTCATTCTAGGAGACTTCAACACACCACTCACTCCAAAGGACAGATCCACCAGACAGAAAATAAGTAAGGACACAGAGGAACTGTACAACACACTAAAACAGATGGACCTAATAGACATCTACAGAACTCTACATCCAGAAGCAACAGGATTCACATTCTTCTAAAGTGCACATGGAACATTCTCAAGAAAAGACCACACACGAAGCCACATAAAGAACCTCAGAAAATTGCAAAATTTTGAAAACCTAACAACCAACTTCTCAGACCACAAAGGCATAAAACTAGAAATAAACTGTATAAAGAAAAAAAAAGGTTCACAAACACATGGAGGCTTAACAACACGCTCTTAAATAATCAATGGATCAATGACCAAATTAAAATGGAGATCCAGCAATATATGGAAAAAACGACAACAACAACACTAAGCCCCAACTTCTGTGGAACACAGCAAATGCAGTCTTAACAGGAAACTATAGAAATCCAAGCATATGTAAAAAAGAAAGAACAATCCCAAATGAATGGTGTAATGTCACAATTATCGAAATTGGAAAAAGTAGAACAAATGAGGCCTAAGTTCAGCAGAAGGAGGGACATAATAAAGATCAGAGAAGAAATAAATAAAATTGAAAAGAATAAAACAATAGCAAAAATCAATGAAACCAAGAGCTGGTTCTTTGAGAAAATAAACAAAATAGATAAGCCTCTAGCCAGACTTATTAAGAGGAAAAGAGTCAACACTAATCAACAGTATCAGAAACAAGAAAGGAAAAATCATGATAGACCAAACAGAAATACAAAGAATTATTAGAGAATACTATGAAAATCTATATGCTAACAAGCTGGGAATCCTAGGAGAAATGGACAACTTCCTAGAAAAATACAACCTTCCAAAACTGACCCAGAAAGAAACAGAAAATCTAAACAAACCAATTACCAGCAACAATATTGAATCGATAATCAAAAAACTACCAAAGAACAAAATCCCCGGGCCAGATGAATTTACCTCGAAATTTTGTCAGACATACAGGGAAGACATAATACCCATTCTCCTTAAAGTTTTCCAAAAAATAGAAGAGGAGGGAATACTCCCGAAATCATTCTATGAAGCCAACATCACCCTAATAGAAAAACCAGGCAAAGACCCCACCAAAAAAGAAAACTACAGACCAATATCCCTGATGAACGTAGATGCAAAAATACTCAACAAAATATTAGCAAACCGAATTCAAAAATACATCAAAAGGATCGTACACCATGAACAAGTGGGATTCATCCAAGGGATGTAAGGATGGTACAACATTCGAAAGTCCATCAACATCACCCACCACATCAACAAAAAGAAAGACAAAAACCACATGATCATCTCCATAGATGCTGAAAAAGCATTTGACAAAGTTCAACTTCCATTCATGATAAAAACTCTCAGCAAAATGGGAATAGAGGGCAAGTACCTCAACATAATAAAGGCCATCTATGATAAACCCACTGCCAACATTATGTTGAACAGCGAGAAGCTGAAAGCATTTCCTCTGAGTTCGGGAACTAGACAGGGATGCCCACCCTCCCCACTTTTATTTAACATAGTGCTGGAGGTCCTAGGCATGGCAATCAGACAAAACAAAAAAATACGTGGAATCCATATTGGTAAAGAAGAAAAACTGTCACTATTTGCAAATGATATGATACTGTACATAAAAAACCCTAAAGACTCCACCCCAAAACTACTAGATCTGATATCAGAATACAGCAAAGTTGCAGGATACAAAATCAACACACAGAAATCTGTGGCTTTCCTATACACAAACAATGAACCAACAGAAAGAGAAATCAGGAAAACAACTCCATTCACAATTGCATAAAAAAATAAAATACCTAGGAATAAACCTAACCAAAGAAGTGAAAGACTTATACTCTGAAAACTACAAGTCACTCTTAAGAGAAATTACAGGGGACACTAACAAATGGAAACTCATCTCATGCTCGTGGTTAGGAAGAATTAATATTGTCAAAATGGCCATCCTGCCCAAAGCAATATACACATTTGATGCAATCCCTATGGAACTACCAGTGACATTCTTCAATGAACTGGAACAAATAATTCAAAAATTCATATGGAAACACCAAAGACCCCGAATAGCCAAAGCAATCCCGAGAAAGAAGAATAAAGTAGGGGGGATCACACTCCCCAACTTCAAGCTCTACTATAAAGCCATAGTAATCAAGACAATTTGGTTCTGGCACAAGAACAGAGCCACAGACCAATGGAACAGACTAGAAAATCCAGACATTAACCCAGACATATATGGTCAATTAAAATTTGATAAAGGAGCAATGAATATACAATGGCGAAATGACAGTCTCTTCAACAGATGGTGCTGGCCAAACTTGACAGCTACATGTAGGAGAATGAAACTGGACCATTGTCTAACCCCATATACAAAAGTAAACTCAAAATGGATCAAAGACCTGAATGTAAGTCATGAAACCATTAAACTCTTCGGAAAAAAAATAGGCAAAAACCTCTTAGACATAAACATGAGTGACCTCTTCTTGAACATATCTCACCGGGCAAGGAAAACAACAGCAAAAATGAACAAGTGGGACTATATTAAACTGAAAAACTTCTGTACAGCAAAAGACACCATCAATAGAACAAAAAGGAAACCTACAGTATGGGAGAATATATTTGAAAATGACACATCCGATAAAGGCTTGACATCCAGAATATATAAGGAGCTCACACGCCTCAACAAACAAAAAACAAATAACCCAATTAAAATATGGGCAGAGGAACTGAACAGACGGTTCTCCAAAAAAGAAATACAGATGGCCAACAGACACATGAAAAGATGCTCCACATCGCTAATTATCAGAGAAATGCAAATTAAAACTACAATGAGGGATCACCTCACACCAGTAAGGATGGCTGCCATCCAAAAGACAAACAACAACAAATGTTGGCAAGGCTGTGGAGAAAGGGGAACCCTCCTACACTGCTGGTGGGAATGTAAATTAGTTCAACCATTGTGGAAAGCAGTATAGAGGTACATCAAAATGCTCAAAACAGACTTACCATTTGACCCAGGAATTGCACTCCTAGGAATTTACCCTAAGAATGCAGCAATCAAGTATGAGAAAGACCAATGTACCCCTATGTTTATCGCAGCACTATTTACAATAGCCAAGAATTGGAAGCAACCTAAATGTCCATCTACAGATGAATGGATAAAGAAGATGTGGTGCATATACACAATGGAATACTACTCAGCCATAAGAAAAGGGCAAATCCTACCATTTGCAGCAACATGAATGGAGCTGGAGGGTATTATGCTCAGTGAAACAAGCCAAGCAGAGAAAGAGAAATACCAAATTTCACTCATCTCTGGAGTATAAGAACAAAGGAAAAACTGAAGGAAATAAACAGCAGCAGAATCACAGAACTCAAGAATGGACTAACAGGTATCAAAGGGAAAGGGACTGGGGAGGATGGGTGGGTAGGGAGGGATAAAGTGGGGGGAAGAAGAAGAGGGGTATTAAGATTAGCATGCATGGGGGAGTGGGAGATAGGGGAGTGCTGTACAACACAGAGAGGCAAGTAGTGATTCCCATTTTGCTATGCTGATGGGCAGTAACTGTAAAGGGGTTTATAGGGGATACCTGGTATAGGGGAGAGCCTAGTAAACATAATATTCGTCATGTAAGTGTAGATTAATGATACCAAAAAAAAAAGGCAGTTTCTGTGTGGTGACCTCCAATGAGTTCTACACAATGGTATAAAGGGCATATAAAGGGGTAGGCAAAGCGTCTGTTTGTGTTTATACAGAGGATCAAAGCCTAACTGGGCTACCCCGAAAATGAACTAAGATACGATATGAAAAGAACTTCCAACTTCAGCACTCTCTGGAAGATTCATGCCAGAAGATGATCATAAAAAAACCCCAACAAAGATCCACACACTGCTACAGGTGTAGATGCACTCATCCCACCAGTTCCTGGACTTGCCATGGGAATGAAGAAGGAGATATCTAAGCTGGCCTGTGCATACAGTAAAACAACAAATTTGACTGGATCTATACTGTTGGAACTCAACCAAGAAATAGGAGAAGTGCAAATTGTAGCGCTCCAGAATTTTACAACTACAGACTATTTACTGTTAAAAGAACATATGGGATGTAAACAGACACAGGAATGGGTTGTTTTAATTTGTCTGATTTCTCTCAGACTGTTCAAGTTCAGTTGGACAATATCCACCATATCATAGATAAGTTTTCACAAATGCCTAAGGTGCCTAACTGGTTTTCTTGGTTTCACTGGAGATGGCTGGTAATTACAGATATGCTTTGGTTATGTAACTATACTCCTATTATGTTAATGTGTGTGTGCAATTTAAGTAGTAGCTTAAAACCTGTACATGCTGAAGTTACTCTACAAGAAGATATGTCAAAGAAATAATCAATCTTCCCATGTTTTCTTCCGCCTGCTACTTCTATAGCTTTTCTTCTTCCTTCCTACTTACAACCCTTAAATAGAATTCGTGCCTCATATCAAATTTACCGAGTATCATATTTCTTCCAAGTGGTAAAGATAACTCAAGACAAATTCTGGGCATAGAAGCCACAGGGCATAAATATGCAAAGAAGTAAAAAGCTAACCTTTTCAAACAATAAGGATTCTCTCTCACTTACCTTTACATTTCCATGTATGGCCCCGGAAGATGACTGGTTAGCCAGAGACGGGTAAGATTCCTCAAGGGAGGAACAACCTAAGACAGGCACAGTTGCAGGGGGGCCATCAGGTGAGAAATTGGGGATCAACAGAGGTGAGGCTTAGAACCTCACCCCCCCTGTTCTGAGAGAAATCTTCTGCATACGTGGATGTTTTATTGCCCTTGTCTAGCTTGGATTAACACATAGTCTACAGGCACACACCTGATCATCTACATTTGCTCTCTTACAACACTAAACTATGTTTTCTACCTTTATCTTGTATCTACCTACCACTTCAGCATCTTATTAAAAATAATAATTATAAAGAGAAAAATGTGGTATCCACATTTAAATCAAGAATATAAATCAAATGAGTATTCATATTTGAACTGACTGTTTATAGTTCATAATGCATGAGCAAAACCGAGAGTTTCTGTGATGACTGCCCTTGTACTGTTCACCACGTAACTTATTCACTATGTAAGAATTTGTTCTCCATGTAAGAACTTGTTCATTATGCTTCAGAAGTTTGGAGACTGACAAAAATTAGGCTTGGGGTGGATTAATAATTGTGCATTGAGCATTGACTCCCCTATACAGAATTTTATTGTTAACAACCATTTGATCAATAAATATCACAAAAAAAAGAAATTACACACTTCCAATTGTAAAATAAATAAGTAACCAGGATGTAATGTATAGCATAAGGAATATAGTCAAAACATTATAAAAACTTGGTATGGTGATAGCTAGTACCTAGAATTATCATGTATATAAATGTTGAATCACTGTGATGTACACCTGAAACTAATGTAATACTGTGTGTCAACTACCCTTCAATAGAAAAAAAATTAAGTATTGAAAACAGAACATGTAAAAATTAAAAAACCTGCATATAAGTGGACCAATGCAGTTCAAGCCTGTGCTGTTCAAGGATCAACTGCACAAAAATATATACAGTCATAATACTATTTTGAAATTCAAGGAGTGACAATACTGAAAAGCAAAATAATTTACTTCTCTGCAATTCTTAGTCTGTTGCTGAACCTTCTAGGACAGTTCTGTTCATGTACACAGATCACTTTTTAAATTTTAACTAAATGTTTTTCAAACGTAATAATGGTTAAAGAGACTACGTGGACATGGTTTTCTTTTTTTTCCTATGTTTTTCTTTTATTTTAAATTTTTATTTTGGTATCATTAATCTACAATTACATGAAGGTCATTCTGTTTACTAGGCTCCCTCTTCACCAAGTCCCCCCCACATCCCCGTTCACAATCACTGTCCATCAACATAGTAAGATACTGTAAAATCACTACTCATCTTCTCTGTGTTGCACAGCCCTCCCCGTGCCCCCTGCTACACTATACATGCTAATCGTAATGCCCCCTTTCTTTTGTTCCCGCCCTTATCCCTCCCTTCCAACCCATCCTCCCCAGTCCCTTTCCCTTTGGTAACTATTAATCCATTCTTGGGTTCTGTGCTTCTGCTGCTGTTTTGTTCCTTCAGTTTTCTTTTGTCCTTATACTACACATATGACTGAAATCACTTGGTACTTGTCGTTCTCTGCCTGGCTTATTTCACTGAGCATAATACCCTCTAGCTCCATCCAGGTTGTTGTGAATGGAAGGATCTGTTTTTTTCTTATGGCTGCATAATATTCCATTCTGTATATGTACCACATCTTCTTTATCCATTCATCTACTGATAGACATTTAGGTTGCTTCCATATTTTGGCTATTGTAAATACTGCTGTGAAAAACATAGGAGTGCATCTGTCTTTTTCAAACTGGAGTGCTGCATTCTTGGGGTAAATTCCTAGAAGTGGAATTCCTGGGTCAAATGGTATTTCTATTTTGAGCATTCTGAGGAACCTCCATACTGCTTTCCACAATGTTTGAACTAATTTACATTCCCACTAGTAGTGTAGGAGGGTTCACCTTTCTCAACAACCTCGTCAACATTTGTTGTTGTTTGTCTTTTGGATGGCAGCTATCCTTACTGGTGTGAGGTGATATCTCATTGTGGTTTTAATTTGCATTTCTCTGATGACAAGTGATGTGGAGCATCTTTTCATGTGTCTGTTGGCCATCTGAATTTCTTCTTTAGAGAATGGTCTATTCAGCTCCTCTGCCATTTTTTATTTGGATTATTTGCTTCTTGTTTGTTAAGGTGTGTGAGCTCTTTATATATTTTGGATGACAACCCTTTATCGTATCTGTCATTTATGAATATATTCTCCCACACTGTAGGATAACTTTTTGTTCTATTGATGGGGT
This sequence comes from Manis pentadactyla, assembly GCF_030020395.1. Taxonomy (NCBI): domain Eukaryota; kingdom Metazoa; phylum Chordata; class Mammalia; order Pholidota; family Manidae; genus Manis; species Manis pentadactyla. The sequence continues at coordinate 106,172 of NW_026644708.1, forward strand.
CCTTTGCTGTACAGAAGCTGTTCAGCTTGATATAGTCCCATTTGTTCTTTTTTGCATTTGTTTGCCTTGGGAGATATGTTCAAGAAGAGGTCACTCATGTTTATGTCTAAGAGATTTTTACCTATGTTTTTTTCTAAGAGTTTTATGGTTTCGTGACTTACATTCAAGACTTTGATTCATTTCGAATTTACTTTTGTGTATGGGGTTAGACAGTGATCCAGTTTCATTCTCTTACATGTAGCTGTCCAGTTTTGCCAGCACCATCTGTTGAAGAGACTGTCATTTCCACATTGTATGTCCATGGCCCCTTTATCGAATATTAGTTGACCATATATGTTTGGGTTAATCTTTGGAGCCTCTATTCTGTTCCATTGGTCTGTGGCTCTGTTCTTGTGCCAGTACCAAATTCTCTTGATTACTGTGGCTTTGTAGTAGAGCTTGAAGTTGGGCAGCGAGTTCCCCCCACTTTATTCTTCCTTCTCAGTATTGCTTTAGCTATTCGGGGTCTTTGGTGTTTCCATATGAATTTTTGAACTACTTGTTCCAGTTCATTGAAGAATTCTGTTGGTAGTTTGGTAGGGATAGTATCGAATCTGTATATTGCTTTGGGCAGGATGGCCATTTTGACGATATTAATTCTTCCTAGCCAGGAGAATGGGATGATTTTCCATTTGTTAGTGACCTGTTTAATTTCTCTTAAGAGTGTCTTGCAATTTTCAGGGTATAGGTCTTTCACTTCCTTGGTTAGGTTTATTCCTTGGTATTTTATTCTTTTTGATGCTATTGTGAATGGAATTGTATTCCTGATTTCTATTTCTATTAGTTTATTGTTAGTGTATAGGAAAGCCAAAAATTTCTGTGTTAATTTTGTATCCTGCAACTTTGCTGAATTCTTATATTAGCTGTAGTAGTTTTGGAGTGGAGTCTAGGGTTTTTCATGTACAATAACATGTCGTCTCCACATAGTGACAGTTTGATTTCTTCTTTACCAATCTGGATTCTTGTATTTCTTTGTTTTGTCTAATTGCCGTGGCTAGGACCTCCAGTACTATGTTGAATAACAGTGGGGAGAGTGGGCATTCCTGTCTTGTTTCCGATCGCAGAGGAAAAGTTTTCAGCCTCTCGCTGTTCAGTATGATGTTAGCTGTGGGTTTATCATATATGGCCTTTATTATGTCGAGGTACTTGCCCTCTATGCCCATTTTGTTGAGAGTTTTTATCATGAATGGAGGTTGAATTTTGACAAACGCTTTTTCAGCATCTATGAAGATAATCATGTGGTTTTTGTCTTTCTTTTTGTTGATGTGGTGGATGATGTTTATGAATTTTCAAATGTACCATCCTTGCATCCCTGGGATGAATCCCACTTGGTCATGGTGTATAATCCTTTCGATGTATTTTCCAATTTGGTTTGCTAAAATTTTGTTGAATATTTTTGCATCTAGGTTTATCAGGGATATTGTTCTGTAAATTTCTTCTTTTTTGGGGCCTTTGCCTGGTTTTGATATTAGGGTGATTTTGGCTTCATAGGATGAGTTTGGGAGTATTCCCTCCTCTTCCATTTTTGGAAAAGTTTAAGGAGAGTGGGTATTATGTCTTCTCTGTATGTCTGATAAAATTCTTAGGTAAATCCATCTGGCCTGGGGGTTTTGTTTTTGGGAAGTTTTTTATTAGTGCTTCAATTTTGTTGCTGGTAATTGGTCTTTTTAGATTTTCTGTTTCTTTCTGGGTCAGTCTTGGAAGGTTGTATTTTTCTAGGAAGTTGTCCAGTTTTCCTAGTTTTTCCAACTTACTGGCATATAGATTTTCATAGTACTCTCTAATAATTCTTTGTATTTCTGTGGGGTCCACCGTGATATTTCCTTTCTCGTTTCTGATTCTGTTGATGTGTGTTGACTCTCTTTTTCTCTTAATAAGTTTGGCTAGAGGCTTATCTATTTTGTTTATTTTCTCAAAGAACCAGCTCTTGGTTTCATTGATTTTTGCTATTGTTTTATTCTTCTCAATTTTATTTATTTCTTCTCTGATCTTTATTATGTCCCTCCATCTGCTGACCTTAAGCCTCATTTGTTCTTCTCTTCCCAATTTTGATAATTTTGATATTAGACTATTCATTTGGGATTGTTCTTCCTTCTTTAAATATGCCTTCACTGCTATATACTTTCCTCTTAAGACTACTTTTGCTGCATCCCACAGAAGTTGGGGCTTTGTGTTGTTGTTGTCATTTGTTTCCATATATTGCTGGATCTCCATTTTAATTTGGTCGTTGATCCATTTATTATTTAGGAGAAAGTTGTTAGGCCTCCATGTGTTTGTTTGCCTTTTTTGCACAATTTATTTCTAGTTTTATACCTTTGTGGTCTGAAATGTTTGGTAGAATTGTTGGTTTTTTTGAGGTAATTCAAATGTTTGAATTTACTGAAGCTCTTTTTGTATTTACTAAGGCTCTTTTTCTGGGCTAGTATGTGGTCTATTCTGGCAATGTCCCATGTGCACTTGAGAAGAATGTGTATCCTGTTGCTTTTGGGTGTATAGTTGTATAGATGTGTGTTAGGTCCATCTGTTCTAGTTTGTTGTTTAGTGTCTCTGTGTCCTTACTTATTTACTGTCTGGTGGATCTGTCCTTTGGAGTGAGAGGTGTGTTAAAGTCTCCCAAAATGAATGCATTGCATTCCATTTCTTCATTAAATTCTGGTAGTATTTGTTTCACATATATTGGTGCTTCTGTATTGGGTCCATATATGTTTATAATGGTTATATCCTCTTGTTGGACCGAGCCCTTTATCATTTTGTAGTGTCCTTCTTTATCTCGTTACTTTCTTTGTTTTGAAGTCTATTTTGTCTGATACTAGGATTGCAACATCTGCTTTTTTCTTCCTGTTGTTTGCATGAAATATACTTTTCCATCCCTTGACTTTTTATCTGTGCATGTCTTTGGGTTTGAGGTGAGTCTCTTGTAAGCAGCATATAGATGGCTCTTGCTTTTTTATCCATTCCAGTTCTCTGTGTCTTTTGATTGGTGCATTCAGTCCATTTACATTTAGGGTGATTATTGAAAGGCATGTACTTATTGACATTGCAGGCTTTAGATTCGTGGTTACCAAAGGTTCAAGGTCAGCTTGTTTACTACCTTACTGTCTAACTTAACTCGCTTATTGAGCTGTTATAAACAGTCTGATGATTATTTCTCTCCCTTCTTATTCCTCCTCCTCCATTCTACGCATGTTTAGTGTTTTATTCTGTGTTCTTTTCTAGGAGTGCTCCCATCTAGAGCAGTCCCTGTAAGATGCCCTATAGAGGTGGTTTGTGGGAGGTAAATTCCCTCAACTTTTGCTTGTCTGGGAATTGTTTGATCCCTCCTTCATATTTAAATGATAATCGTGCTGGATACAGTATCCTTGGTTCAAGGCCCTTCTGTTTCATTGCATTAATTATATCATGCCATTCTCTTCTGGCCTGTAAGGTTTCTGTTGGGAAGTCTGATGATTGCCTGATGGGTTTCCCTTTGTAGGTGACCTTTTTCTCTCTCTCTCGTGCTGCCTTGAATAATCTGTCCTTGTCTTTGATCTTTGCCATTTTAATTATTATGTCTTGCTGTTGTCCTCTTTGGGTCCCTTCTATTGGGAGTTCTGTGTACTTCCGTAGTCTGAGCAACTATTTTCTCCCCCAGTTTTGGGAAGTTCTCAGCAATTATTTCTTCAAAGACACTTTCTATCCCTATTTCTCTCTCTTCTTCTTATGGTACACCTATAATGTGGATATTGTTCCTTTTGGATTGGTCACACAGTTCTCTTAATATTGTTTCATTCCTGGAGATCCTTTTCTCTCTCGCTGCATCAGCTTCTATGTGTTCCTGTTCTCTGGTTTCTATTCCATCAGTGGTCTCTTGCATCTTATCCATTCTGCTTATAAATTCTTCCAGAGATTGTTTCACTTCTGCAATCTCCCTCCGGATGTCATCCCTTAGCTCTTGTATATTTCTCTGCAGCTCCATCAGCATGTTTATGATTTTTATTTTGAGTTATTATTCAGGGAGACTGGTTAGGTCTATGTCCTTCTCAGGGGTTGTGATTTTGGTCTGTATCTAATTCTTCTGCCTTTTCTTGGCAATAGAGGTAGTTTGAAGACCTGGCACAAGTGATGGCTTTGAGAACATCCCTTCTTATTGGTTTGTGGCCTTCCTCTTCTGTGATAACAGGGACCTCTAGCTGCTTGTGCTGGGCAGCTGTTTGCAGATGGGTTTTCTGATTCTTACCTGGCCACTATGGAGTTTAGCTCTGTGACTGCTGTGAGTGTGGCCTGCCTCTGTTAAGCCTTACTTTTGTTAGCTTTGTTATATAAATTTTTAAATCATATGCTATGTGTATGTCTGATATTGTTTAGGAAAAAAGATTCAGAATTAGATGGTTTTCAAATGGAATATAAAAGGTTTGTATGTTATCAGATATTATCCACAGTTCTGTTTCCACTCACAATTAGGAGAAAATGTCATTGGTTAGTTGTTTCAGTAAGTGCAGGGTGGAGGAATATTGTTTAACAAAGACCGGTGAAATATAAATATTTAAAAGTTCCTTTTTGTAAACCAAAATTTAAAATACTATTATTAAATCTAAATCATGGACCTTATTACCTTATTTACTTCTTAAATATCCATGACAACTGGTACTACAGTTTAGTCATTAAAATGTTCATATGTGAGCATACTTGAGAAGTAGCAAAAGAGGCCGCTTTCTAAGTGTAGTATTGAAATTCAATATTAGTGTTTTGCTACAAGCCTAGAGACTATTAGTTGCAATGTAACTGGGTTCTTGATAGGATCATGGGTTCTGGTCATGTGGACCAAATAATTTATCGGCATTAATTAGCCAAAGGTTGGTACCATTCTCCCATCGGCCCATAGATGCACTGTATTTTCTATGCTACCAAAAAAGTGTGAATTATTAATCAGTCTCCATCATTAGAAGAAATTAGTACACGTGCCCTACTTAGATGTCCATGGCCAAGTAATTTGAAATGCTTCTTATGTTGCTCCAGTTATGTAACACATGTTCTATCAATATATGTTAATTAAAATTTGTGTTCTCTTTTCAGAGTTCTGAGTTCATATTGAGTTCAACTAAAACTTATTGATGGCTGCTTGGTTTCAAAATACTGTGCTCAGTACTATGGGGTTGCAGAAATGCCCTCAGGGATTCCACAGCCTAGACAGAAAACCACTGGTAGAATTCAAGAGAAAAGAAAGATAGCAACTTGTTTTATTTCAGAAGATCTGAAGTCATAGCCTTTTTAATTAATTAGCTTTTTTATTTAATTTTATTTTTCAGCCTTTGCCAGAGTTGCCTCGTGTTCCAGGACATGTTCTCTCTGGAAGTACATTTTCAGACTGTCTCATGGTGGTGCAGTTCTTATGAAAGTTTGGTAAAGTTTTGGGCTTTGATGTGAATATTGATGTTCCAATTCTGAGTGTTCTTCAAACGGGATTGCTAAATATAGGGGACAGCGTAGGTGAAGTACAAGACTTGCTTGTGAGGCTTCTCTCAGCTGCTGTATGTGATCCATGTCTAATTACAGGATACAAGGTAAAAAAACAAAAATACAAAAATTCATTTTAATTTGTACCCTCAGTGCATTGATAGCTGGCTTTAGCATATTAGCAGAAGAGTGTATACACACTGATCCAATTTTTTCCCCATCTCATAAAGTTAAGTGTAGATTTGCATTCAGTTGCAAATGGTCCACATCTAGGAAAACCTGGTTCATAAAGCCTAGGGAATGTGGATATTCCCAAATTACTCTTATTTTCCTCTAGCTTTTGGCCAAAAGCAAGCTGACTTAAGGAAAGTGATATTCAGCAAAAGAGAATTTATAAATCATAAAGAATTAAAATTTATGTATGCCTTTTGAAATTATGCTGTGTGCTCTCAATCACTGTGAATAATGGAGGCTAATGGCAGCACCTCTAAGATCAGCATGTTAAGACTCTGTACCTCTCAGTGGATACTCAAGAAATTCAAATTTATCATAATTCCAGCAATGATACACATTTCAGTCAGCTTTGCTGTAGATAATATGGTGGAGAGAGAAGTTCCCAGATGTACCAGTTGCTTGTTATTCCATTTTCCTATTTAGTATACCAGACAATAAAGTCCATGACACTCTAGAGCTGGAAAACACAACAATAGTGCCCCTGGAACTCCCGCAACCACTACTGATAGAACGCCTAGATAAAGCCTTAGAAATCTTGAGATAGTTTCTGTAGTCGAAGAAGGTATGATTTCTACTCATCTGTTTACATACTCTCTTTCCCACCTGTTAACCAAGGGTCTAAAGAAGGAATAGAAAGATGCAAGTACTCAAATACTTGTCTGTTATCTGTTGCGTATTTTTATCTTCACTTCATGTAAAGTGTGAATAAAGCCCTTTTCAGTAATATATAGATAATATAATAACAATATATTAAAATCTTAATTGTTTTCATGTTCTGTATGGTTAGGATCAATACAGACAAAAATGACGAACTTTTATAGGCCGAAACAGCTCTTGGAGAACATTTGCTGAATGTTGGTGTGAATGGAGACAATGTTTCTGAGATCTTGCAGATCTTTATGAAAGCCGGTTATGGACAGACTGAGCTCACTGAAAGCCTGAGGACCATGTTCTATTTGCAACCATTTTGTTTACTTAATAAATCTGTTAATTATTCATATAAGGAAACATAAAAATAGTTTTTTCTTACTATAGCACCGGAATGTAGCACCTTTGCAAGAATCCGGAATTTTTCTTTCTTTGACATCTTTCAGTGATAAATAACTACCTGATTTTCCTTCGCAGCCATTAATAGAATTATCCAGCTTTTTATTTTATGTGCTAATAACAATTTAATAGTATTAGTTTATTGATGTGTTGTACTTTTTAAAAACTACTTACTCACATTTAATAGTCAAAGTAAAATTTGCACTCTAGTATTTCAAGTTTTGGCGAACAAATCCATATTCAGCTTGTTCTTGCTATTCGTTATTTTACATATTTCAGTTATGTTACTTTTAGCTCTTTACCTTTCTAGGAAAAGGATCAATCCATATATTTCTGAGCCATGCATTTCTACCATTGGAGGATATATTAAGTCTTCTGTACATCTCTTAGCTGTGTTACTGTATTGATATAATTTTTCATTTGTTTTTGCTACTCATTGACATCATTTTTACTTAGCAAGAATGGCAACAGTTTACTCGCCATGTTAACATATTTCATAATAGATTAATTTCTGTCTTCTAATGATTTTTTGCATTAACAGTGAAATTGACAAGAACATTGATTATATGTCAAACTTGAGGAGAGATAAACGGGTGGTAGAAGGTAAACTCCACAAGTAAGTCCTGTTTTATTAAAGTTAGTATACTGTTTCCCATTGTACAAATTCCCCAGTAAAACATAAATTGCAAAGATAGAATTTAAACTTTACTTTGTCTAAGAAATAAAAAAAGGTAAAGCTTAGTTAAGATGAATTAAGAAATTAATAAAACCCAGGGTGAGAGTCTGCAATGGACAAAAGTTGTAATTACAGTCATTGAACATCGTATGCTTCAAAGTTAGAAGAAAGTCAGTTTCCCTTTCTGATCTCACAGTGAAGCAATCACGTTTTCTAGGATTGTTGTTGCTATCAACTTACTGTTGTCATATGTAGAATCTGTTAAGAACTACATCTTTTTAAAATTGCTTTCTAATTAAATTTTGCTTTCATAGACTCTAAAATACACAAATGTATTCAGAATTAAAACTTAATTAGCTTTCCACCAGGAAATATAATGATGAAATTATTCAATTTCTATGTAAGAAGATATTTCTTTGCATAATTTGAACAGAAATTTATTCATTCTAATAGCATGGGATCAGGAATTATCATTGGCCATTGCTAGAGTTATTTTTTCAGCTTTCTAAGTTTTATTTTTTTTAATATATCTAATTCCAAAGAGATTCCTAATAATTCTTAAAAGTCAATATATTCTGTAATTTCTGGAAACATATTTCTTAAATTTCCTTAATTCTAATTTTATTGCCTTTGACTTATTACTCACCCATAAGGCATTTTTGCTTAAAACTCGCATTATTCTCTCTAAAAAGTATGAAGAGAAGCTTTTCTTGTGCATAATAATTTTGTTACATTTAAAGGCTCAGAATCATTCATGCTAAGAAAGCAGGCAAGAGAGACACTTCAGGTGGCATCAATCTTGAAGAAGAGCAGCACTTGTCGGCCACCCCCACATCAGGATGCAAGTGAAGAAGGGCAGGGACAGTGATGCTGACAGTGACGAGGAGGAGGAGGAAGACAAGGAAGACAAAAAAGGAAAGAAAATCGATGTTTGTGAAGATGAAGTAATCAAGATTAGGTAGATTTTATTACTTAACGAAGAAAACATACTGAAAACAACAGAATTTGGGGGTCAGGTGGATTTCGGTTTTAAATTCATTTTGAACGCCTACTTGCCTCCGTTTCTTCATCTGAAAACTGAATATTTATAGCAATCACCTCGTAAAGTTTTTTGTGATGGTTTAATAATTGCCCACACGTAGGATGGACATACACTGAATAAACAAAGTCAACTTTTTCTTTTTATAGAACATATTGAGAGTTCTACAAAGAACCATGCAGTTTCTTAATTTCATATATCCTCTTTCATTCTGGTAAAATACTAGCTTACATGTGTACAATACTTCATGCCTTGAAAGTATTGTCACATTTAGTGAAACTGATGTATTTCTCAAGCATCAGTTTATTATGTGCTTAGCTCTGGGCACTTTTGATCAAAGATGAGTAAGGTACTGAAAGTCCTCTCTCAACTTACAGTCTCACTGAGGAAGATTTGCCATAAGAAAATGTAATGTACTACATGTCAACTGCTTTGCTGGTGGTATTTACTCTGTGCTAAGCAGGCAGAAAGGAAGGGCATTGAACCTTTATGAGGAATAGGTCCTCATGAAGGCTTTCTGGGCCCATTGGCTGAGGCTAAAAGGTGGGCTGAATGTTAACCTGGGGAAGAACCCGTAGAAAATTGCACAGGCAGAAAGAACAGCATAAACGGACGTAGAAATCTGAAAGCACCATGCGCTTTAAGTGACTGACAAGTGCTTCATTGTTATTAGAGAGCCTCCTATCAACAACTATGAACTAGTATTTATACTTTTTTGGTAAGAGGAAGCCATTGCTTCCGCTTTGTAAGTAACAAAATGACAGAGTCACACTTGCTTTTTTTAGTGGCTTACTATGGCAGCTCCATGGAAAATAGAAATAGATTTGGGGTAGGGAAAGATCAGATGTGGAAAGATCAGTCAGGAGATGTTGCAAGAGTTTAGTGAGTTGTAGGGTCCAAAATGATCCCGATGGTAGTTGGGAAGAAGGAGGAAAATATTTCAGTAAATACTTAGGAAGAAGAATGAAGAGTATTTGAACTGGTAGGTTGATGGAAGGGTAGGATTGATTCCCAACCATCTGGTTTGGGAGGCTGCATGGTATTTTTGCCATGAACTGAGTGAGAGAAATCAGGAGGAACAGAGTAAATAGATGATAGAGGAGGAGGTGAGTGCAGAACAGATAATGGAAGACAAGAAATAATGGTTGGTTTATTTTGGACATGTTAAGTTTGAGGTGCCTATGCAGCAGTTCTGCAGTAAGTTGGATATAAGAATCTCAAGCCTAAAGATGAGTTCAGTCATGAAAATCTAGATCTGAAAGTTATTCACACAGACAATAGTTTAAAATCATGAGGTGGGTGATTTTTGTACAGGTGGACTGGTTTAGGGAACAGAGTAGTAGACTGAAGTTGGAACCTCAGGGGATGTCAATATTTAAGAGGACACCATAGGGTTCCTTGTTGAAGAAGGAGCAGTTGTAGAGGTAGGAGAGGTCTGTAATGGGTCAAGGATCTCTGAGGCCATCACCAGAGTCAGTGACTCACTAGGAAGGCTCACAGAGCAGAATCAGTGAGAGAAAAGGCATGTGAGCCACGGCCCAGAGAAAACCAGACCCACAATGTTAAGTATTTTCCAAGTAGAGTCACACAGGATGGGCTTAAGTCCCCTAGGAATGAATTATGACAGGTATAAAATTCCCAGGAGAAAAACAGGTGTTCAGTATACACCCCATTGTTAGCACAGTTGGGTTCCAGTGAGCCAATCTTACCAGCGTGGGAGGAAACCATCTGAAATACAAGTTCCCAGACACCAGCCAGGGACTAGCCTTGTACGCAGGCCTTTCAAAGGAGAGCAGTCAGACCTGAAATGTCAACTCTTTCCTACACACTTAGTAGTAGCAAAAATCAAGAAAACTGAACATTTCAAAAAGTAGGGAGTGATAAACAATGTTAATGCAGCAGGAGTCTAGTGTCTGTTGGATCAGGCAAGGCAGAGGTCACTGGGGACCAGTGGCAGCACAGTTGTTAGACGGGTCTGAGCAGGAGCTGAGCAGTGATGGATCAAGAGCGATAGAAGGTGAGGTGAGGATGACTTCTGTAAGCATTTTGCCTCAGAGGAAAAGTTGGTTCCTAAAGGGGGACAGATACCAAGGAATAATCAGATGTGAAAGACTAAATTTGATTTCAGGTTGAAGGGAAAGGGTCAGTAACAGAGGGGGGTTGAAGAGATAAAGAAAATACTGACCACCTGTTTTTCTCCTGGGAATTTTACACTTGTCATTTATACCCCAAATCTATTTCTATTTTCCATGGAGCTGCCATAGTGAGCCACTAAAAAAAGCAAGTGAGACTCAATCAATGGGGCAAGGTAGATAAACACTACTAAAATTTGTTACTAATTATTTAAACATAATTAATGTTTCTTAAACCACATGTATCATTTAAAGTGACTTTTTATGAGTACTGAATTACAGAGTTAGATTATAGGGTTTCATTGATCAAAATCCTGGCAAATGTATATGTTATTAATGTCAGAAAACAGTTTCAAAACTTTTTAAGGTAATTATTTTAGGACCTAATACGTCAAAATAACATTTATTTTAAGTGATTTTAGAGTTATTTGTTATGATGAAGAACTGGTAGCCACTTACTAATTGCCTAAAAAATGTTAACTATTTAATGAGCCCAATGATAAGATAGATACATTATTCCTCAAAAGTATGTTAGATTCTTGATTAAAGTTTAGAAACAGTGTCAGGAATTAAAACTCCCTAGAAGATTAATTTCAGGGATCCTTTCTGTTGAGACCCATGTGCTCGCTTTCAGTTAGAAGGTCCTGCCCTTGACTAAGTCATCCCCCTTTGTCTCAAAGATGATTCCCTCTTCTACACACTCCTCGTTCCTTCAGCACATGGACTCTGTATATCTAAACCTTAGAATTGTGTTGAAACCTATGTGGGCGTTAACTTCACAAGTTGGCCTGGTAACAGGTTATGTGGATGATTGAATTTTGAAACATAGGGACATACAATGGCCTCTGTTTTGGTAAGGAAATCATGGAGAACCACAGCAGGGACAAGTTCTTTGTGCCTAGTCTCCTTGCCTTTCTCTCTGAACTGTCAAGTTCTACACATCTCTTAAAATTATAAGGATTATTAGCCAAAACTCCTTTGCTTTAAACAAACCTTAGACACTTTACTTCCTTTTCAGCTTAAGGAGAGTCTTAGAAACAGCAGTAAGTTTATTTGACTGATACATAGTTACTTTGATGTCTTTTGCAAGTATGTTTTATTACTGTTGCATGAATTGTATTTTTGTATAAGCGTATTATCAAACATTTGCCCTGTGAGTCAAAAGATCACTTTAGAATCATACAGACATGTAATTATGCAATTATCCATTTGAGGGTCATTGGGCCTGTTCTCTTTTAAGGTTTCTTTCCTGAAGTAGAAATTGTGTTACTGTTAGCACAAGTAATATGCCTAAATGCCTCTGTAACTTGTTCTCCTGAATTGGATGTGAAGTAGATAAATGATAGATAATACTAAATCTCATGAGGCTTTCTTTTCATTTCCTTTTGTTGGGGAGATAACTATACTTATCCAGAAATATCTGCTCATGAGTGGTTGGTGGCAGTGTGGCTTTTTAAAAATGCTTCTAGAAAATGAACACCTGAAACAAATTTTACTTTTTTAAACCTAAGAGGTACCTGCATTTTCTAGGTACAATTTTCAGAAAGAGGGAAAGTAACCAGTTTGCATACTGTGTGCCTGGAAGTTTGCTGGTTACTTTCAGATCTGTTCTTCTTAGCCCTCAAAAATACCCCCATGTTACAGGAAATGTCATTATCAATTTACAGATAAGGAAATAGTCTTAGAAGAGTTACGTAGTTTGCCCATAGAAGTAGCGTGGCTAAGATACAAAGAAAATACATGTACCTTTTACTTCATGCTTTCCCTCTAAAACATATAATTTGGTGGTTGTTTTCCTATATTCATTTTCTAGAATGAAAGATTTCATGTAATCACTAGTAAAATACCACTTAAGAAATTAGTAATATATATTGTAGGGATTATTTTTCTTCTAAAAGCTCAATGTGTTCAAAATATAACATCTTCTTTGCCCTAAAAATGACTCCTTCAGTGAATGGTACCAGGATTTTTGCAGTCTCCCAGATTTAAACTCTTAACGTAATTTACTACTTCCTTTGTCTCCCTCACCCCTCTGTGCCTCATACCCATGAGTTGTCATGACTTAACATTTCTAATTAGGTAATAATCTCTTATATCAATTTGTTTTTCTCCATTCTATTTCTTTTACATATGTAAGTCCCACATTTTCCCTCCCTCTTGAATCACTGCAGTGGAATACTAACCAGATTTGACAATTTCAATCCTTTCCCTGCTCCAGGCCATCTTAGAACTATTGCCGTAATATCTTTGTAAGCATAGTTCTCTTGTTTAACCTCCCTCAAAAGATCATGTTATTGACCATGGTCAAGCATTTATAGCTCTAGATCGTTTAACCCTGAACTCATCCTTGCCTCATCTCCTGTCTTACCTCTTCACGTACCTTTCATGTCAAGATACATCAGACTCTTTCTGGAATGCCCTGCCCTCTTTTCTCTGATTGATCGAATCCAAACCAGTCTTTGGTTGCTAATTAAGACACAACTTCTTCCATGTAGCCTCTCTTGGTAAAGATTCCCACAAAAGTAATCTCACATTCTCCTGAACTCCATGACTCTTAATCTCTACCTCTTTTGGGGTCCCTATGGCTTCCTCTGTGTAGTGGTTTTTATTTTCTTAGTGTGATGTGCATGTGTCTCCCTACCAGATGATTAATTTACAAAGAACCAAGAGATGAGGCTTACTCATTTCCAAAGCGCCCATCCTAGTGCTTTGCATATAGGAGGCCTTCATTAAATATTCACCGATTGATTGAATAAATCTTAAAACCAGTAAATGATACTGTAGTTTGTCATGTATAGGATGAAGGTGACCAAGCGGCAAGTGTTGAAGTGCTAGAAAAACAGATTGAAAAGCTGAGTAAAGTAAGCACTTTACAGATTATAGCTTACATCATTTTGCAATGTTTTAAAAATCCACCTTGTATGGGATTCCTTTTTTCTGACTGCTAAATAAAAGCAAGCTTCTTGTAAGTAATTATAATGGGGAGCTCCCGAAACATTCTCACAATTGGACCGTAAAAGTTTCTTGCCAATGTTAAAGGCCTCCCTCTTAAGACATGGAACTAACTTAATCAAGAGCTATATTCTTTAGCTCTTTATTTAAATACAAAATATCAGTAAATGCATGGTTTTATTTCTTGTAATTCATTACTTTTAAAATAGTCGGATTTCATGGTAATAGTTTCAGCATCCTGTTTTATTTTACATTAGTGTATTTGTAGGCTTTATTTGCACTGGACCTATAAACTATATATGTATGTACTTCTCATGTAAAATGAAATTTCATTAGCATTAGTGAAGTATTTCAGTATTAGTATTATGAGATATCTGTATTTTATGTCATTATTAGATACATCACACAGTTATTCCAAAATTCAGTCATATGCTGCCTAAAGTTTGTAGCATGTCTGGTATGACCCTCAGCTCCTCAAGGAAGGGCATCAAGTGAACTGGTGGCAACACAGGTGAGGTCCCAAGGGAGCCCAGGTGTGGGGATGCTCACACCGGGGGCGGCTTGCATAGCATGGTCAGGGGTGTTGCCAGCAGATCAAGAAGAAAGAGTGAATACTAAATGGAAAAAGCCATGAATTCAGGCTCTGCTATTGATAGGGTCACAATTTCCCATCACGTTCCTGAAAACTGAAGAGAATTAGCCTCCAAGGCTTTTGGATGGTGGGGGCCTGGTACCTGATGCCAACTCATCTTGAGGAGAAGGAGAGTGAGGCCAAATGAGCACAAGGGAGGGCTGAGTGCCTCTCAGCCTGGACTCGAGTGATGGTTGAGAATGTGCTGCAAGCCCGTAGCAGCCAAGCCATCGTGCAGCAGATGCTGGGTTCTTATGTGGCCCTGCCAGCAGCGTGGTGGAAGGCACACACTGGGCTGAGCCCAGCCCTTATCTCGGCCCCAGAGCACCGACATGCTGGGAAAGGCCAAGGTGCCTGAATCAGGGCTGCCCACCAGAACTTCTGTGCCAGGTTGGCACCAGGCCACTGGGTGCTGCACTTCCTGGTGGCTGTCCTGCTCCCACTGCCATAAGGATCGGGACCCTTCAGGAAAGGGGCTCACGGTGCAAAGCAGGGTCCAGGAGGAGACAGGTGTGCAGAGTGCAGGAGATGCCAGGCTACCCAGAAAAGTGTGGCAGAGCTGGGACCAGAGAGGGTGGGCCACACTGCCAGGGCACCCAGGGACTCACAGGAGTTCAGCAGTTAGACACAGGAGAGAAAAGTGTGGATGCCAACAGAAGGTGGGACGCTGGAGCCCAAGGGAGTTTTCTAAGAGTGAATGGAAGGAAGATGGGGAGTTCTGGAGAGCCAGCATTGGCAGAACCCCTGGAACATACCCGGGTGCAGCCGCCTGGGGAGGAAACTGCCATGGAGGCCCGAGGGGTGCGCTTCCTGCCTGGAAGGTCCCACGTGGCAAGCACAGGGGTGGGAAGGACCAGAGCATCTGTCCTCCGACATCCCACATGCGGGACATGAGAGCACCCTAGATGCCTGAGAGAAAAAGAGCAGGCTTCATGGAGGCATCGAGTTGGAAGTCCGTGCTTGGCAGCAGGAGGCTGGGTGGCTGAGAGGAGGTGCCAGGTGGGGACCACACCTCCTTCAAACAGGCAGTGGTGAATGTCCCACTTGGGAGGTGCCACTTCTTCACACAGCTCCCAGGAGGTTCCCCACCAGAGCCAAGGTGATGGCGAAGCAGCAGGTGTGGGAAGAGCCCAGGCCCACCTGGAGGGCAGGAGGCTCCTGGAGACATGCGGACAGTGCCAGTGAGGAAGTTCTTCTTCGGGAGATCTGGGGTCAAGTCAGGACTGGGTAACCAAGTCAGGCGCCCTGGTTGTACAGGCCCGCGAGGGTCACAAGCACACATGGCTCAGCTGAGAAGAGGCTGTGGGAACCCAGACACTGGGGTGTGAGCAATCACGACACAGCTCAGTGGCCAATGGAGTGGATGCCAGCAGATGTCAGAAAACATCTGAATCATGGGAAAACCAAGAGCAGCGATCACATAAGCTTCTGGGCCCCAGGGAGCACCAGCCAGGGACATAGCAGCTGGGGAGCAGGAAGGGGGACACAGGCCTGGCCAGCTGCGGGCTTCTGGCTCTGCAGTCCTGCCCATTAGAACTCAGGCATTGGCTGAGCCCCCTGGACAATAGCTGGCGGCTTGTCGACGCAGGATAGCTCCTGCCGCCCCATCATTTCCCACCTTTCTGTCTGTGTGTGCCCTGGGTGCCTTAGGGGCTCTCCTCAACTCCCGTTTAGGGGCTAATGTCTGTCACAGTTGACACTTTGCGCTTACTCTACATCCTCCCTTCTCTCCAGCCCTAGAAGACGGAGGGTCCCACGTGGCAAGCACAGAGGTGGGAATACTAACTCTACCCTAACCTATCTGTACCCATAACTTAAACCCTAACCCATACCGTAACCCGTATCCTAACCCATACCCTAACCCCTAATCATAAACCCTAACCCATAACCGAATCCTAAGCCTAACCCGTAACTGTACCCTGACCTATAACCTGTACCCTAACTTTAACCTCATCCCTAACCCTAACCCATATCCCAACCCGTATCCTAACGCATATCCAACCCTATCCCTAACCCGTACCCTAACCTAACCCTAATCCTAACACCTTCCCATATCCTAACCCATTCCCATACCCTAATCCTAACCCGTTCCCACAACCTAACCCTAACCTGTTCTTGTACCCTATCCTTAGTTCTCACTCTTTCTCTTCCTATTGTCTGATTTCAAACAAACCCCCTGTAACAAAACCTACACTTCCCTGTGTTCTAATCCTCCATCTCTTAAATGTTAGGCATTGTTTTAATCCTAAATAGCTAAATTATGAAATCCCAAAGCCCTGAACCCTTAAATTCAAACATGTTTTCTTTGTATACATTAGCAATCAATAATCACAAAAGGAATTTTTAAATTCTCTACTATATAATGTCAACATTACTAAAATACTTGGGAACAGACTTAATTAAAGTACAAGTATTATACACTGAAAATTTAAAAACATTGATAATAGGAAAAATAAAGAAAAGCTAAATAAATGTAAGGTCCTGCCGTGGTGATGGCAGACTTAATATCTCTAAGATGACAATGGCACAAATGCAACCTACAGCCTCAATGTGGTTCCTGTGAAAATTCCAAAAACCTTTTGGGAAGAAATGCACCACTGATGCTGTCACATATGAAATTGCAAGGGATCTGAATGAGCCCTAGAAAAGAATCCTGAAAAAGAAAATCAAAGCTGGAGACACAGGCTTCCCCAAATCAAATCTTAGTACAAAGTTAACATTGAATGAAACACTGTGATACTGTCATAAAGATACACAGTTGACCCTTGGACTATAGGCATGTGAACTCCACAGGTCCACTTAAATCATTTTTCCCCCACAAATATATTGGAAAAATGTTAAGTCAACAATTTCAAACATTACTTGTTCTATAGCTTACATTTCTGTGAGAATACAGCACATAATATGTGTAATGTACAAAATATTGTTAATTGAGTGTTTACATTATTGGTAAGGCCTCTAGTCAAAATAGGCGATCAGTTTGAGGATAACAAAGTTTTGGTGGAGTCAGATGTTTTATGTATATTGGGACTCTGTTGGGTGTCAGCACCACTAACCCCCATGTTGTTCAAGGGTTGACTGTATATACAGATCAACGTATCTGATGGAAAGCCCAGAAATGGCCCTAACCACCAATGGCCAGTTGATTTCTGACAAGGGTGGACAACATTAAATTATGGAGAAAAAGTGTCTTTCCAGGAAATGGTGTTTGGCAAACAGCTGTCCACATGCAGAAGAATGAAAATGAACCCTAACTCATATCACATTCGAAGATTAACTCAAAATATGTAAGGGCTTATGTGTAATAGGTAAAACATGGGGATAAATGTTCATGACCTTGGATTTAGCTATGGTTTCTCACATCTGAAACCAAAGTACAAGCAACAAGAGGAAGAATAAGTTAATGTTCTTCAAATTAAAATCTTTTCTGCATCAAAAGATACCAAGAAGTGAAAAGACAGTCACAGAAAAGAAAATATCTGCACATTGTACATCTGACAAGAGCCTCTTATCCAGAATGCACCACGAACTTGTACAGTGCAACAAGACAACATCCCAATTTCGTAAATGGATGAGAGACTCCAAGACATACAAACGCTCAACAAGCACATGGAAATGTGTCACACAGAATTCCCTGAACACACATGGGAATGGCTATAATCAGGAAAACTGAAAATCACATGTTGCCAAGGATGCAGAGGAATTGGAGCCCCTAACCTTTGATTGTGGAAATGTAAAACATGCAGCCTGTGTAAAACAGCTTGGTGTTTCCTCATAAAGATAAAATACAATTACCTAATTGTGGTTATACACCCACTCCTATATAATATCACAAAGAAATGACAATAATGTTGAAACAGAAACTGGCCCACGAGTTCTTGGCATCATTGTTCACCACAGCAAAAAGTCAGGGACAACTTCAATGCCCATCAAAGGGTGAATGGATGGCTAAAACCGGGTTGATCCATAAACTGTATTTTTCTGCCATATAAAGAAACAAAGGAAAATGGTCCACAGCCTCATTGAAAACAGTGTAGGGAGGGGAGAGGGCGTCTCCAGAAACTTGAACACACAGTTAATGTATGAGCAGCAATTCCACTTCCAGGTCTCTGCCCAAACCACATGAAAGCAGGGACTTAGATAATTGGACACCCATGTTCACAACTGCGTGACTCACAACGGTTAAAAGGTGGAGAAGACCCACGTATCCACAGACAAATGGATGAACAAAGTGTGGTCTCCACACAGTGGAGTAAACAAGGGAGTCCTGGCACCTGCTGCATGGATGGACCCTAAAGCCATTTTGCTCAGTGAAATGCACCAGTCACAGAAGGACGAATATTATGTGATCCCACTTATGTGAGATCTGGCAGAGCCCAACTGAGCTCAAGTCTCTGGAACAGTTCCAGAAAAAGGAAATGGGATCAGAATGGAAAGACATTTGAGGGGCGGAAGATGGCGGCGTGAGTAGAGCAGCGGAAATCTCCTCCCAAAACAACATATATCTATGAAAATATAACAAAGACAACCCTTCCTAGAATAAAGACCAGAGGACACAGGACAATATGCAGACCACATCCGCACCTGAGAGAACCCAGCGCCTCGTGAAGGGGGTAAGATACAAGCCCCGGCCCCGCGGGAGCCGAGCACCCCTCCCCCCAGCTCCCGGCGGGACAAGAGCAGGCAGAGCGGGAGGGAGACGGAGCCCAGGACTGCCGAACACCCAGCCCCAGCCATCCGGGCCAGAGCGCAGGGCGCTCGATACTAGGAAAACAGGGCAGCAAGAACAGTGAGCGGGCACTGGAGGCTGGGCATCAGAGGAAATAAGAAAAGCGCGTGACCATTTTTTTTTTTTTGCTTTTTTGCTGTTTTGTTTTGGCGAGCGCTTTTTGGAAGTCTTAAAGGGATAGGGACCCCAATACTAGTGAAAGAGGGCAAAAAGACTGGTGAGCAGAGGACTGAGGCTGGCACCGCAGAATAAAGAAAAACGAACGACCCCTTTTTTTGTTTTTTTAATTAAAAACTTTCTTTTTTTAATTAAAATTTTTTTTTTCTTTTTTTTTTTTTGGTGGTCGTTGTTTTGTTTTGGCGGGTGCTTTTTGGAAGTCTTAAAGGGGCAGGGTGGGTCACTTAATCCAGAGGTAGGGAATCCGGGATCTCTGGGCAGCCTAACCCCTGGGCTGCAGGGAGCAGGGAGGCCCCTTACAGAGATACATAGCCTCCCAGCAGCTCCTGCTCCAACGCGACTCCACCATTTTGGAGTAGCTGCCCGAGCAAGGCCACGCCCACAGCAACAGCGGAGATTAACTCCATAGCAGCCGGGCAGGAAGCAGAAACCCTGTCTGCACGCAGCTGTGCAGCACAAGCCACTAGAGGTCGCTGTTCTCCCAGGAGAGGAGGGCCATAAACCAACAAGAAAGGAAGTCCTTCCAGCCGTCACTCGTCCCAGTTCTGCAGACTATTCCTATCACCATGAAAAGGCAAAGCTACAGGCAGACAAAGATCACAGAGACAACACCAGAGAAGGAGACAGACCTAACCAGTCTTCCTGACAAAGAATTCAAAATAAGAATCATAAACATGCTGACAGAGATGCAGAGAAATACGCAAGAGAAATGGGATGAAGTCCGGAAGGAGATCACAGATGCCAGAAAGGAGATTGCAGAAATGAAACAAACTCTGGAAGGGTTTATAAGCAGAATGGATAGAATGCAAGAGGCCATTGATGGAATTGAAATCAGAGAACAGGAACGCATAGAAGCTGACATAGAGAGAGACAAAAGGATCTCCAGGAATGAAACAATATTAAGAGAACTGTGTGACCAATCCAAAAGGAACAATATCTGTATTATAGGGGTCCCAGAAGAAGAAGAGAGAGGAAAAGAGATGGAAAGTATCTTAGAAGAAATAATTGCTGAAAACTTCCCCACACTGGGGGAGGAAGTAATCGAACAGACCACGGAAATACACAGAACCCCCAACAGAAAGGATCCAAGAAGGGCAACACCAAGACACATAATAATTAAAATGGCAAAGATCAAGGACAAGGAAAGAGTGTTAAAGGCAGCCAGAGAGAAAAAGGTCACCTATAAAGGGAAACCCATCAGGCTAACATCAGATTTCTCAACAGAAACCCTACAGGCCAGAAGAGAATGGCATGATATATTTAATACAATGAAACAGAAGGGCCTTGAACCAAGGATACTGTATCCAGCACGACTATCATTCAAATATGACGGTGGGATTAAACAATTCCCAGACAAACAAAAGCTGAGGGAATTTGCTTTCCACAAACCACCTCTACAGAACATCTTACAGGGACGGCTCTAGATGGGAGCACTCCTAGAAAGAGTACAGCACAAAATACCCAACAAATGAAGAATCGAGGAGGAGGAACAAGAAGGGAGAGAAGAAAAGAATCTCCAGACAGTGTATATAACAGCTCAATAAGCGAGCTAAGTTAGGCAGTAACATACTAAAGAGGCTAACATTGAACCTTTGGTAACCACGAATTTAAAGCCTGCAATGGCAATAAGTACATATCTTTCAATAGTCACCCTAAATGTTAATGGGTTGAATGCACCAATCAAAAGACACAGAGTAACAGAA
This sequence comes from Manis pentadactyla, assembly GCF_030020395.1. Classification (NCBI taxonomy): domain Eukaryota; kingdom Metazoa; phylum Chordata; class Mammalia; order Pholidota; family Manidae; genus Manis; species Manis pentadactyla. The sequence continues at coordinate 126,964 of NW_026644708.1, forward strand.
TGGATAAAAAAGCAAGACCCATTTATATGCTGCTTACAAGAAACTCACCTCAAACCCAAAGACATGTACAGACTAAAAGTCAAGGGATGGAAAAACATATTTCAAGCAAACAACAGTGAGAAGAAAGCAGGGGTTGCAGTACTAATATCAGACAAAATAGACTTCAAAACAAAGAAAGTAACAAGAGTTAAAGAAGGACACTACATAATGATAAAGGGCTCAGTCAAACAAGAGGATATAACCATTCTAAATATATATGCACCCAACACAGGAGCACCAGCATATGTGAAACAAATACTAACAGAACTAAAGGGGGATATAGACTGCAATGCATTCATTCTAGGAGATTTCAACACACCACACACCCCAAAGGATAGATCCACCGGGCAGAAAATAAGTAAGGACACGGAAGCACTGAACAACACAGTAGAGCAGATGGACCTAATAGACATCTATAGAACTCTACATTCAAAAGCAGCGGGATATATATTCTTCTCAAGTGCACATGGAACATTCTCCAGAATAGACCACATTCTAGGCCACCAAAAGAGCCTCAGAAAATTCCAAAAGATTGAAATCCTACCAACCAACTTTTAAGACCACAAAGGCATAAAACTAGAAATAAACTGTACAAAGAAAGCAAAGAGGCTCACAAACACATGGAGGCTTAACAACACGCTCCTAAATAATCAATGGATCAATGACCAAATCAAAATGGAGATCCAGCAATATATGGAAACAAATGACAACAACAACACTAAGCCCCAACTTCTGTGGGACACAACAAAAGCAGTCTTAAGAGGAAAGTATATAGCAATCCAAGCATATTTAAAAAAGGAAGAGCAATCCCAAATGAATGGTCTAATGTCACAAATATTGAAATTGGAAAAAGAAGAACAGATGAGGCCTAAGGTCAGCAGAAGGAGGGACATAATAAAGATCAGAGAAGAAATAAATAAAATTGAGAAGAATAAAACAATAGCAAAAATCAATGAAACCAAGAGCTGGTTCTTCGAGAAAACAAACAAAATAGATAAGCCTCTAGCCAGACTTATTAAGAAGAAAAGAGAGTCAACACAAATCAACAGTATCAGAAACGAGAAAGGAAAAATCACGACGGACCCCACGGAAATGCAAAGAATTATTAGAGAATACTATGAAAACCTATATACTAACAAGCTGGGAAACCTAGGAGAAATGGACAACTTAATAGAAAAATATAACCTTCCAAGATTGACCCAAGAAGAAACAGAAAACCTAAACAGACCAATTACCAGCAACGAAATTGAAGCGGTAATCAAAAAACTATCAAAGAACAAAACCCCCGGGCCAGATGGATTTACCTCGGAATTTTATCAGACATACAGGGAAGACATAATACCCATTCTCCTTAAAGTTTTCCAAAAAATAGAGGAGGAGGGGATACTCCCACACTCATTCTATGAAGCTAACATCACCCTAATACCAAAAGCAGGCAAAGACCCCACCAACAAAGAAAAGTACAGACCAATATCCCTGATGAATGTAGTTGCAAAAATACTCAACAAAATATTAGCAAACCGAATTCAAAAATACATCAAAAGGATCATACACCATGACCAAGTGGGATTCATCCCAGGGATGCAAGGATGGTACAACATTCGAAAGTCCATCAACATCATCCACCACATCAACAAAAAGAAAGACAAAAACCACATGATCATCTCCATAGATGCTGAAAAAGCATTTGACAAAGTTCAACATCCATTCATGTTAAAAACTCTCAGCAAAATGGGAATAGAGGGAAAGTACCTCAACATAATAAAGGCCATCTATGATAAACCCACAGCCAACATTATATTGAACAGCGAGAAGTTGAAAGCATTTCCTCTGAGATCGGGCACTAGACAGGGATGCCCACTCTTTCCACTGATATTTAACATAGTACTGGAGGTCCTAGCCACGGCAATCAGACAAAACAAAGAAATACAAGTAATCCAGATTGGTAAAGAAGAAGTTAAACTGTCACTATTTGCAGATGACATGATACTGTACATAAAAAACCCTAAAGACTCCACCCCAAAACTACTAGAACTGATATTGGAATACAGCAATGTTGCAGGATACAAAATCAACACACAGAAATCTGTGGCTTTCCTATATACTAACAATGAACCAACAGAAAGAGAAATCAGGAAAACAACTCCATTCACAATTGCATCAAAAAAAATAAAATACCTAGGAATAAACCTAACCAAAGAAGTGAAAGACTTATACTCTGAAAACTACAAGTCACTCTTAAGAGAAATTAAAGGGGACACTAACAGATGGAAACTCATCCCATGCTCGTGGCTAGGAAGAATTAATATCGTCAAAATGGAAATCCTGCCCAAAGCAATATACAGATTTGATGCAATCCCTATGAAACTACCAGCAACATTCTTCAATGAACTGGAACAAATAATTCAAAAATTCATATGGAAACACCAAAGACCCCGAATAGCCAAAGCAATCCTGAGAAAGAAGAATAAAGTAGGGGGGATCTCACTCCCCAACTTCAAGCTCTACTATAAAGCCATAGTAATCAAGACAATTTGGTACTGGCACAAGAGCAGAGCCACAGACCAATGGAACTGGTCTAGAGAATCCAGACATTAACCCAGACATATATGGTCAATTAATATTTGATAAAGAAGCCATGGACATACAATGGCGAAATGACAGTCTCTTCAACAGGTGGTGCTGGCAAAACTGGACAGCTACATGTAGGAGAATGAAACTGGACCATTGTCTAACCCCATATACAAAAGTAAACTCAAAATGGATCAAAGACCTGAATGGAAGCCATGAAACCATTAAACTCTTGGAAGAAAACATAGGCAAAAACCTCTTGGACATAAACATGAGTGACCTCTTCTTGAGCACATCTCCCTGGGCAAGGAAAACAACAGCAAAAATGAGTAAGTGGGACTATATTAAGCTGAAAAGCTTCTGTACAGAAAAAGACACCATCAATAGAACAAGAAGGATCCCTACAGTATGGGAGAATATATTTGAAAATGACACATCCGATAAAGGCTTGACATCCAGAATATATAAAGAGATCACACGCCTCAACAAACAAAAAACAAATAACCCAATTAAAAAATGGGCAGAGGAACTGAACAGACAGTTCTCCAAAAAAGAAATACAGATGGCCAACAGACACATGAAAAGATGCTCCACATCGGTAATTATCAGAGAAATGCAAATTAAAACTACAATGAGGTATCACCTCACACCAGTAAGGATGGCTGCCATCCAAAAGACAAGCAACAACAAATGTTGGCGAGGCTGTGGAGAAAGGGGTACCCTCCTACACTGCTGGTGGGAATGTAAGTTAGTTCAACCATTGTGGAAAGCAGTATGGAGGTACATCAAAATGCTCAAAACAGACTTACCATTTGACGCAGGAATTCCACTCCTAGGAATTTACCCTAAGAACGCAGCAATCAAGTTTGAGAAAGACAGATGCACCCCTATGTTTATTGCAGCACTATTTACAATAGCCAAGAATTGGAAGCAACCTAAATGTCCATCAATAGATGAATGGATAAAGAAGAGGTGGTACATATACACAATGGAATAGTACTCAGCCATAAGAAAAGGGCAAATCCAATCATTTGCAGCAACATGGATGGAGCTGGAGGGTATTATGCTCAGTGAAACAAGCCAAGTGGAGAAAGAGAAATATCAAATGATTTCACTTATCTGTGGAATATAAGAACAAAGGAAAAACTGAAGGAACAAAACAGCAGCAGAATCACAGAACTCAAGAATGGACTAACAGGTACCAAAGGGAAAGGGACTGGTGAGGATGGGTGGGTAGGGAGGGATAAGGGGGGGAGAAGTAGGCGGGTATTAAGATTAACATGCATGGGGGTGTAGGAGGAAAGGGAGGGCTGTACAACACAGAGAAGGCAAGTAGTGATTCTACAACATTTTGCTATGCTGATGGACAGTGACTGTAAAGGGGTTATAGGGGAGACCTGGTATAGGGGAGAGCCTAGTAAACATAACATTCGTCATGTAAGTGTAGATTAGTGATACCAAAAACAAAGCAAAAAAAAAAAAATGGGCAGTTTCTGAGTGGTAACCTTCAACGAGTTCTACACAAGGGTATAAAGGGCATACAAAAGTGTAGGCAAAGGGTCTGTTTGTGTTTATACAGAGGATTAAAGCCTAATTGGGCTACCCCGAAAATGAACTAAGATAAGATATGAAAAAGAACTTCCAACATCTGCACTCTCTGGAAGACTCATGCCAGAAGATGATCATCAAAAAACCCCAACAAAGATCCACGCACTGCTACAGCTGTAGATGCACTCATCCCACCAGTTCCTGGACTTGCCATGGGAATGAGGAAGGAGATATCTAAGCTGGCCTGTGCATACAGAAAAACAACAAATTTGACTGGATCTATACTGTTGGAACTCAACCAAGAATTAGAAGAAGTGCAAATTGTAGCGCTCCAAAATCTTACAACTACAGACTATTTACTGTTAAAAGAACATAAGGGAGGTGAACATTCCCCAGGAATGGGTTGTTTTAATTTGTCTGATTTCTCTCAGACGGTTCAAGTTCAGTTGGACAATATCCACCATATCATAGATAAGTTTTCACAAATGCCTAGGGTGCCTAACTGGTTTTCTTGGTTTCACTGGAGATGGCTGGTAATTACAGATCTGCTTTGGTTATGTAACTATACTCCTATTATGTTAATGTGTGTGCGCAATTTAAGTAGTAGCTTAAAACCTATACATGCTGAAGTACTCTACAAGAAGATATGTCAAAGAAATAATCTTCCCATGTTTTCTTACGCCTGCTACTTCTATAGCTTTTCTTCTTCCTTCCTACTTACAACCCTTAAATAGAATTCGTGCCTCATATCAAATTTACCGAGTATCATAATTCTTCCAAGTGGTAAAGATACCTCAAGACAAATGCTGGGCATAGAAGCCACAGGGCATAAATATGCAAAGAAGTAAAAAGCTAACCTTTTCAAACAATAAGGCTTCCCTCTCACTTACCAACTTCACATTTACCTGTATGGCCCCGGAAGATGACTGGTTAGCCAGAGACGGGTAAGATTCCTCAAGGGAGGAACAACCTAAGACAGGCAGAGTTGCAGGGGTCCATCAGGTGAGAAATTGGGGATCAACAGAGGTGAGGCTTAGAACCTCACCCCCCCTGTTCTGAGAGAAATCTTCTGCATACGTGGATGTTTTATTGCCCTGGTCTAGCTTGGATTAACACATAGTCTACAGGCACACACCTGATCATCTACATTTGCTCTCCTACAACACTAAACTATGTTTTCTACCTTTATCTTGTATCTACCTACCACTTCAGCGTTTTATTAAAAATAACAGTAATAAAGAGAGAAATGTGGTATCCACATATAAATCAAGTATAAAAACCAAATGAGTATTCATATTTGAACTGACTGTTTAGAGTTCATAATGCATGAGCAAAACCGAAAGTTTCTGTGATGACTGCTCTTGTACTGTTCACTATGTAACTTATTCATTATGTAAGAATTTGTTCTACATGTAAGAACTTGTTTGTTATGCCTCAGAAGATTGGAGACTGACGAAAATTAGGCTTGGGGTGGATTAATGATTGTGCATTGAGCATTGACTCCCCTATACAGAATTTTATTGTCATTAACAACCATTTGATCAATAAATATGAGAGATGCCCTCAAAAAAAAAAAAAAAAAAAAGGACAGACTTCCAATGGTAAAATAAATAAGTAACCGGGATGTAATGTATAGCATAAGGAATATAGTCAAGATATTGTAACAGCTTGGTAGGGTGATAGCTGGAACCTAGAATTATGTTTATAAATGTTTTACCACTGTGTTGTACACTTGAAACTAATGTAATGTAATACTGTGTGTCAACTACCCTTCAATAAAAAATAATTATTAAAAAAAAAAATAATAATGGAAAGACATTTGCACACAGCTGGGGTAGGTGGGAACAGCTGTGCGGGGTCTGTGCACTGGATTATCATGTGGAGACCCTAATACTTCCCTCATTTAGGGTCAGGTGGTGGCTTACTGGAAACTTGTCCCTATTTGGGGTAGAGGCCAAGAGCATTTTGTGTGAAGTGGTGGGTGCGGTAAAGTGGGATTCTGGAGAATTCAGTGTAAAGACTGTACTGACACTGAAAGTTTTCTATATGCTTTAAATTGCTGTAAAGTAAATTACTTTTTAGAACAACCATGTCAGTCCTGCACCAGAAGAGCAGAGCGGGCATTACACCCGGTCACAGAGGCCAAGCCCTCCCCATTCAGTTCACCCAAAGTGGAGCGCTACTCAGCCTGCAGGGGTCACTACAAGGCCCGTGGTAAAATTCCCTTGCAGACACTGGGCTTGGTTGTTGGGACGACCTGGAGTGGCACAGTGGGATTTTTTAATTCCAATTTCCACACCGCTCCACCAAAAACCTATTACAGCTAAAAATAAAATCAAGAATCTTGCAGGATACAAAATCAATATACAGAAGTTGTTTGCTTCTGTTCACCAATAACCAACCATCAGAAAGAGAGATTAAGAAAACAATGCCCTTTACAACTGCATCATAAAGAATAAAGTACTTCAGGACAAGCCTAACCAGTGATTCAGGAGGCTTGAGGCCTGAGCTCTGAAAACTGAGGACACTGCAGACCTGGATGGGAGAGTTAGGTTATTACAAGTCCCCTTCACCCACAGCAACCTGCACACTCCGTCGGAACCCCCACCGAAATTCCACCGCACTTCACACAGAAGCAAACACCCAACAGGCTGAATGGAACCGCACGGGACCCCATCCCCACAGCCATCCTGAGAAAGCAGAGCCCGGGCATCATGCCTTGACCTCCCACTTCACTGTGGACCTGTAGCAACCGAGACCCAGTGAGGCGCCAAGCAGAAGCAGGTGTGGAAACAGGACACCAGTTGCCCTTCATCCCCCAACCTGCTCGGCACCAAGAACTGGCTCAACGAGGCCCCGGGCGCAGGCCGTGGGTGGGGGCCGCCCTCAGGAAGCTGGGCTATGTGCCATGCTGTGCCCGGGGAGCCTCCCAGGCGGACCCGACCTCGAGGAACCTTCCCAGGAAACTGCCCCATGTGCTGGGCACACAGCAAGGGCTGCAGCCGGGGTAAGCGGACCGCTTAAGCAGCCAAGTCCCCTCCGTCCCCTTTCCCATCTCAGAGCCTTGTTAGGAAGGATGCCTGCAGCCCGGAGGGCATCCCACAGGTGCGGCCAATCCACCTGATCTACGGGGCCCGAGGTGCACAACGCGGAGACACGGGCTCCCGGGGACGCGCTGGATGTGCACATCCGCCCCGGCCCAGTCTCAGCCTGCACCCCGAACTCGCCCTGAGTCACACCCGCCGCACCCCGAACTCACCCGCTCCCGCCTCAGCCCAGACTCCGCAAAGACGGTTCTCATCGCAGGCCTTTCTCCCCCGGCCCCTGAAGAGGTGCGTTCGGCAGGCGGTGCACGGAGAACCTCTCCTTACCTTTCCCTACCGCAGCTCCTCAGAAAACAGAGCTGTCACTGCAGATGCGGCCCGCGGTGTCACGGAGCTGCAGGGGAGCCGGAGCAATTCCAGCATCAGTCAGAGCTGGGAGAAAAGTCCTGCGAACTCACTGCGCATGCGCCCAGCTGGTTCACAAAGAGGGCAGAGGCGCCACCTGCGGGCCGCAGTGAGCGGTGCAGGACCGCGCTCACAGCTCAGGGAAGGTGGTGTCCTCTTGTGACTAAACTGATGAACCACAAATCTTTGGAAATTCAAGCCGCAATAGGCACAAATTTCCTGTGTCTTCTCCACTTTGTTTGAGAGTGAAAGGAATGAAATGAAGTAGACACAGGCTTTACAACTTACACCAAAATTAACTCAAAATTCCCCATAGGCATGTTCCTTAGAAAACTAAAAATAGAAATACCATTTGACCTAGGAATTCCACTCTTAGGAATTTAACCAAAGAATGTAATTTCTCAGATTCAAAATGACATATGCACCCCTCTATTTGTTGCAGCACTATTTACAATAGCCAAGATATAGAAGCAACCTAAATATCCATCAGTAGATAAATGGATAACAAAGATGTGGTACATACACACAATAGAATACAACTCAGCCATAAGAAAAAACACATTCAACCACTTGCAACAACATGGATGGAGCTGGAAGATATTATGCTCAGTGAAATAAGCCAAGTGGAGAAAGACAAATACCAAATGATTTCCCTCATTTATGGAGTATAACAGCACAGTTATAATAAAACTAAATAATTATAGTTTATATATTTATATATATATAATTTATATAATTTATAATTTATAATTATATATTTATATATATATGTATTACCAGTACACCACATGGATATGGTCGCCAACCTGGAAGCTCTCCAAATTCCATATTTTGAGACACAGGTATGGTGTATTATTGACTCCATTTTTATCCCCTCCCCTTTCTCTGGAGAATGGAGGGTTGACGCTGAAAATCCCAAGCTTCTCATCATGGCTTGGGCTTTCTGCCTGTCAGACAACCAAGCAGAACCCACCCAGAACCACCTACTTAGAACAAAAGATGCCACTATTACTCAGGAAATCCCCAGAGCTTTAGGAACCCAGTGTCAGGAACGAGGCCCAGACCAATATGCATGTTTTCTATTGTACTCCCGTGTTCATGGTGGCGCATCCCAGGGAGAGGGTTGGGAATTCGTGTTTCCACTATTCCCAGGAGAAGGAGCATATAAAACAGAAACTAAGTTGAGTTATACAAAATATATAATGTATAATGTGTGACCCCAAGATGTACGGACTGAGATTCCAACTAAAAGGCCAATGTGGCCATAGTGACAAGTATCAGCTTCCAGGGCTATGTGAGGGTCTGACAGGCAGTTTCTCTAACTGTCCATTTGCAGCTCTGGGTGGGGAGTGAAGGACCCCCCAGGGTGATGGAAAGAGTCCTGTGATCAGAGGAGAAGCCCCTCTTCTTTAAAATTCCATATTAAATAATGTGAACATTAATAAAATACTAAGAATAGACTTAAGGTGCAAATCTTGTACATTGAAAATAATAAAACATTGATATTTTTAAAACTAAAAAAGAGCTAAATACATGTAAAGTCTACTCATGTTGATGGAAATACTTAAATACTGTTAAAGTGGCAATGACTCAAATGCACCCTACAGAGTCAACATGATTTCTTTGAAAATTCACACAGGCTTTAATGTACCAGCTGATCCTGACACATGGAATATCAAGGGACCCCAAAGAGGCCTTGAAAACAATCTTGAAAAAGAAAATCAAAGCTGCAGGCTCATGGCACCCAAGATCAAATCTTAGTACAAAGTAACAGTAAATAAAACACTGTGCCACTGGCATAAACATACACAGTTGGCCCTTGGACAGCAGGGGTGTGAACTACCAAGGTCCACTTGAGTGGATTTTTTTCCACAAATATATAGAAAAAGTGTTTAAAGACTTAAGACAATTTGAAACATTTGCTTTTTTCTAGCTTAGCTTACTGTTAGAATACAGCACAAAATATATGTATAATGTACAAAATATGTCTTAATTGAGTGTCTATATTATTGGTAAGGCTTCCAGTCAAAATAGGCAACCAGTTTTAGGATAATACTTTAGTTTTGGGGGAGTCATATGTTTCATGTGGATTCTGACTCTGTGGGATGTGAGCTACACAAACCCCCATGTTGTTCAAAGGTCAACTGCATGTATAGATCAGCAGAACTGAGAGGAAAGCCCAGAAATGACCACAACCATCTACAGTCATTTAATTTCTGACAAGGGTGGACAACATTAAATTAGGGAAAGAATGGTCTCTTCAGCAAATGGTGCTGGGCAAATGGCTGTCCCTGTGCAGAGAAATGAAACTGGACCCTTAATACATACCACATATAAAAATTAACTCAAGATAAAGCGCTTACATGTAATAGGTAAAATTATAGACTCTAGAAGTAAACATGAGGAGAAACCTTCATGATGTTGGATTTAGCCATGGTTTCTCAGATATGACACCAAAGGGCAAGCAACAAAAAAAGCATAAATTAAAGTTCTCCCAAATTAAAAACTTTTCTGCATCAAAAGTCACCAACCATAATGTGAAAAACAGTCACAGGACAGAAGAAAATATCTGCACATTGTACATCTTACAAGAGCCTGTTATCCAGAAAACACCACAAACTCGTATAGGGCAACAAGACAACAACCCAAATTTTAAAGTGGAAAAAAGACTGCAGCTAAGACGCACAAACATTCAACAAGCACGTGACCAGGCATCACACAGCATTAGTCAAAATGGAAATGCAAATTAGATCACAGTGGCCACCCACTGCAAGCACACGGCAATGGCCATACTCAGGAAAATTCAAAACCACATGCTGTCAAGGATGTAGAGGAATTGGAGCCCCTAACCTTTGCTTGTGGAAATGTAAAACATGCAGCCTGTGTACAACAGCTTGCCATTTCCTCATAATATATAATGCAATTACCTAATTGTGGGTTAACACCCACTCCTAGATACATACCCCCAAAAATGAAAACGTTGTTCAAACAGAAACTGGCCCATGAGTTCTTGGCAGCACTGCTCACCACAGCAAAAAGGCAGAAACTATCCTAATGCCCATCAAGGGGTAAACGGATGAACAAAACAGGGTTGACCCACAAACTGCATTATTCTGCCGAATTCAGAAATAAAGAAAATGGTCCAAAGCTGCTTTGAAAACTGTGTGTGTGTGTATGTGTGTGTGTATGTGTGTGTGTGTCTGTGTGTGCAGGGCATCCCCAGAAACTAGAGTATAGAATTAACATATGATTAGCGATTCCATTTCAGGGCATTTCCCCAGGTGACACGAAAGCAGGGACTTAGATATTTGCATATCCATATTCACAGCTGCATTACTCAAAACAGCCAAAAGGTGGAGACCCGGGTGTCCACAGACACATGAAAAAAGTGTGGTTTCCTCACAGTGGAGTAAACAAGGAGTCCTAGGACCTGCTACACAGATGGACCCTAAAGTCGTTATTCTCAGTGAAATGCCCCCCTCAAAGAAGGACAAATATTATGTGATCCCACTTGTCCAAGGTCCCAGAGAGCCCAACTGAGGTAAAATCTCAGGAACAGTTCCAGAAAAAGGAAACTGCATCAGGATAGAAAGACGTGTGCACACAGCTGGTGTGGGTGGTGACTGCTACCGTGGGTCTGTGCATTGGATCACCACGTGGAGGCCCTAATACTCCCTGGGATCATGTCCATGTTTGGGGTAGATGCTCCAGCATTTTGTGTGAAGTGGCAACTGCGGTAAAGTGAGATGCTGGGGAATTCAGTAAAATGAGAATTTGTACTGACACTGCAAGTTTTCTGTATGTTTGAAATTTCGGGAAAGTAAATTACTTTGCCAAACAACCATGAGAAAAGCAGAGCAGACATCACACTCCGTCAACAGAGGCCAAGGCCTCCCCATCCAGTTCACCTGATGGGGGCACTACTCACCTTGCAGGGGACCAGGGGGGTCACTAGCAGTCACGTGGGAGAATCCCCTGTAGCCACTGGGCCTTGGGCGTTGGGACAACTTGCGGTTCAAACAGTGAGATTTTAGAATTCCAATTTCCCACACCACTATACCAAAGACCTTTTAAAACTAAAAATAAACTTGTAAGGTAGAAAAGTTGGTTGCTTGTATTCACTAATAGCTGAAAGGAAAGGAGCAAAACACAGCAGCAATTCACCGGAGAATTCCACTTTATTAGGGAAAGGTGCTGGGTTATATAGGAAGGGGCATGAGCTGATTGAGGTGTCACTTCTACGGGGCTGGTGGCTATTGGCTACGTGCTGGGATTGGGAGTGGGGCAAGGGGTGTTTGGGCTTCAGGTGGCGCGGGCGGGAACCGAGGACCCAGAAGAGAAGCAGGAAGTTCGCCATCTTATGGGTGGGGGCCCTTCATTCCCCCCTTTCGCCTCTATGGGGTTGTGGACGTTGCTTTCTCTCTGACTGCTTCCTGCTGAACAGGGGCGGAGAAGGGAGTGAGGGCTTGAGGACTGGGAGGAAAGAGTTGATAGGACTTCCCACAGTAAGGACGAGTAGATGTGGACTTCTTCAGGTTGGAAATCAATGAAGGTTCCTTGTAACCATAGGTTGAGGACTTGTTGATTCTAATGGTGCCAAGAGGATATGGGTGCCAGAAGCCAGGCGTCTGCGGCCATTGTTTCCAGGAACAGTTTCCAGTGGAGAGAGGGGTCCATCTCAGCGTGTGGTGAGGAGGTTACGTGAGGGTGCGGGATCTTCTGTGGCTAAAAGCTGGTAGTTCCTGAGTAAAAGCTGGTTGAAAGTTTGATTTTACCGACTTGGGATTTGATAAACTTTACTAAACAAGGTAAGAAGAGACAGGCGAGAAGAATGATTATTATAGGGCCTGCAATGGGCCACAGCCAGGTGAGGAAGGGGTTTGTTAGTATTGAAGAGAATGGGTTGGAGGAGTAATACTGTGGGTACTGGGAGTTACCCATGTAGTGAATGGCACAAGACCAGTAGGGACATCTCTGTAGGTGTCTGGCCATCGCCTGCAACAGGCTTGTTTTTGGTCATAGAGGAAGCAGAGGTAGGGAGAATAAAGGTAGCTGCTAGTGAACACTTTGGTGGAGGGAGGAAAGTGGAGGTATAAAGGCTCGGAGCAGCGTTTCAGAGGGCAGTCTGATGTGGCAATGAGGACAGTAATTTTTGTTTGATGCTGTGTGTAAGTCTGTCTTCGAATCGCCATACAAAGGAGGCTGGGGTGGCGGGGAAGACAATAGGAACGAGGAAAAAAAGCAAGAGAGAGCGAGGGAGCAGTAAAGGAGGAAAAAGTCATGATTCGGGTATGGATGGCAAAGGGGGTGAACGGGATTTTGGAGAAAAGAGGACAGTAAGGTCAGAAGTCTGGAGGGAGGGAGAGTATGTAAACTTTTGTAGGTTAAGAGATCCTTTAGCTGATGTGGGGACAGAATGGTAAGGGGCACCCCGAATGACAGTTTATGAGCTTCCTTCTGCAAGAGCTGTCCAGCGGCTACTGTCCGTAGGCAGGGGGCCCATCCCCGAACTGTGGAGTCTAATTGCTTGAAAAGATAAGCTACTGGGGCAAAGGATGGGCCATAATATTGGCTTAGGACTCCTAGAGCATGAATATATAATTACAAGGGCTTTAACAAATCAGGAAGATGGAGAGCTGGGGCTTCCACAAGGGCTCCACGGAGCTTAATGAAGGAGTGTTGGGGTGAGGATAATGGTTCTCCAGGGGCGCCCTTGCTGAGGTCATATAGGGGTCTTGCCAACAGGGAGAAGTTAGGGATCCATGCTCTAAAATACTAAGCCAGGCCTAGAAAGGAAAGGATTTCTGTCTTGGTTTTTGGAACAGGCATGTCAGAGAGGAGCTGTTTTCTGTCTAAGGTAATGGACTTTCTTTGTTGAGATAGAAGAAATCCCAGGTAAGTGACAGAAGGGGAAGAGATTTGAGCTTTGACAGGGGATACCCAGTAACCTCTGGAAGCTAGAAGGTTAAGTAGGGAGGCAGTGTCAAGTTGAGACTGTTCGTACGAAGGACTGCAGAGTAGAAGATCATCCATGTAATAAGGTGGACTTGGAATCCTTGTGGCAAAACTGTCCAAGTGAGTTGTTCAGAATGTCTTGTGTATGGGTCCGTCCAGGTAATGGCAAAAAAATATTGGGAGGAGGGGTCCAGAGGGATAGAAAAAAATGTGTCTTTGAGATCTAGGACTGAGAAGTGGGAGGCTGAGGGAGGGATCTGCGATAAAAGGGTGTATGGATTTGGGACTAAGGGATGGATAGGGACGATGGCCATGTTAATGAGGCAAAGGTCTTGGACGAGGCGGAAAGATACGTTGGTTTTTTTAACAGCTAATATGGGGGTATTAAACGGGGAGTGAGTGGGTCTGAGGTAATTTTTGTTTAAAAGATCTTGAATGATGGGTTGGAGGCCTATGAGGGCTGAAGTGGTTAGGGGGTATTGGGCCTGACAGATATACTGAGAGGGGTTACGTAATTTGATAGAGGCAGGAGGACATAGAGCTTCGGCGGGGCTTGTAATGTCCCAAACTTTGGGATTTACAGGGTGTATGAGGGTGGAACTGGAGCTTTCATTGGGTAGAGGGGGGTCATCGGCTATGAGGGCTATCAGAAATGGAGTACTGGGGGCTGTGGGAGTGGATATAGTTATGGAAACATGGAGGAGAGAAAGGATGTCCCATCCTAGTAAAGGGATGGGACACTGGGGCATAACTAGGAAGGAGTGGGAGAAAGGTATGGGATTGTCTTCGATTGTGCATAAAAGGGAGGTTTTTAATGGGAAAATCTGTTTACCTCCTACCCCGACTATAGGAGTAATGGCAGGCGTGGTAGGGCCCCGGTATTCTCGCAAGACTGAGAAGGTGGCTCTTGTATCTAGGAGGAAGGAGATGGGGCGACCGTCTACTATTAAAGTAACCCTGGGCTCCTGTTTGGTGATGGAAATGGTCGGGCGAGAAGCCCCCGGGCCCCATCAATCTTCTTCTGCCAGCCACACTACGGAGGGCTTAGGATGGGGTTGTTCGTCCAGCCTCCCCTTCGTGTGGCTGGGCAATCAGACCCCCAGTGGCCCTCTTTGTGACATCTGGGGCATGGAGTGGTAGCCCTTGACTAATGTTCTTCTTGTCCACACTTGAAACAAGCTCCTGTGGGGGGCTTGTTTGTCGAGGAGTGCCCAGGTTGTGGTTTTATCAGCTGGGCCAACATTGGGAATTGGCCTGATCAGCCTTTTGTTTACGGCATTCTTTCTCCTCCTCCCGGTTATGGAAGACTTTAAAGGCCACTGTTAGGATCTCAGTCTGTGGGGTAGCCGGGCCCTGTTCTAACTTTTTGAGTTTAGCTTTAATGTCGGGGTAGCTTTGAGCTAGGAAGTATGTCATAAGGACATGTCTCCCATCAGGCGTTTCTGGGTCCGGCTGGTATACTGTAATATGGCTTGAGTGAGTCTAAGAACTTGGAGGGAGCTTTTGAAAATTGACTACTTTACAAGCTGCCTTTTTCAGACCTGCTTTTAAGCAGGAGGCAAAAATATCTCGAGAGCGGAGACCCACGGCGGTGTTATAATCCCAGTGTGGGTCTTGTTCAGGGACAGCGGTGGGGCCAGTGGGATAGGTGGAGTCAGTCCTGTGCGTTTCTATAGCGTGCGTTTGGGCAAAGTCCCAAACTCATCTGTGCTCTTCAGGAAGGAGGGTATTGGCCAGGAGCATTGAAATGTCATGATGTGTGAGGGTCCATTGAAACTCCTTGATATATGTCGTGGCATCAGAGGAGAAGGAACCTAGGCGTTTCTCCAGTTGGGCTAAATCTCCTAAGGAGAAAGGGCCGTGAACGCACACGATGCCTTCGGATCCTGCTACTTCTCGAAGGGGCGCAATAATTTTGGGAGGCCCTCGGGACCAAGTCTGAGGAGGACTGAAGGATTCTGGCTCAGTCTGTGGGGGAGAAACAGGTGATGGGGGCAAAGACGCAATAATTTGGGAGGCTTTCGGGACTGAATCTGAGGGGGACTGAAGGGTTCAGGCTCAGTCTGTGGGGGAGAAACAGGTGATGAGGGCAAAGACAGAGGAGGCTCCTGGAAATTAGTTGGAGGGGGGCTGAAAGGCTCATGCTTGAACTGCAAGGAGGGTGAGGTGGGGGAGGAGATGGTGGTGGAGGAAGGGGGAGGGGCTGTTGTGGGAGAGAAGGGGGAGGCGGCGGCCTCAGCGGAAGAGGGTGGAGGGGTTGTAGGAGGGAGAAGGGAGTGAAAGGGAGGCTTTTGCGGGGGAGATGGCTTGCAGGCTAGGAGAACTTGGGGGAGGCGCGGTGAGGGGGCGGAAAGCTTCGGTATAGGGAATCTCCTTCCAGTTTTTCAGGCGCTGGCAGTAGTTAAAGAGATCGCGAGTGATGTTGGGATCAAGAGTTCCCCCTGCGGGCCATTGGTTGTTATTGTTTAGGGGCTATGTCAGCAGTTGGGAGCAGTATTTACGGGGAGGTTTTGGTTTTATATCAGGCGTCAGGGAGAGGGTGGCTAGATACTTGAGCAGGCATTCAAGAGGTGAACTTTCAGGGAGGGATGAGGAGGCTCCCATGGCTAAAGGACAGAGAAGGAGACAAACAGGGGAAGACGAACGGAGATCCTCGGACTGGGAGCAGACCGCAAGGAGACAAAGGGCGTCTCCGATGATCCTTGGTGGTCTGCAGAAACTCATATACGAGTCGGTTTCTTAGGAAATGTGGGTCGTCACCCAGACTTCTCTAAGAAGGCAGAGTGCCGGAGTCCGAGGTACCTAGTACTAGGAGTTTTCAGCAGAAGGAATTTTTGGTGGAAGGTACGGAAGGATGAGGGGGGGAGAGAGGGCGCGTTTTCATCCGCAAAGGAGTCAAATCGTTTATGGCTGTTGGAGGAGGGGACTGAGGGTCCAAAGCAGTCATGAAGGCCTAAGGCAGGGAGAGCAAACGAGTCACCTCGTTTATGGCTGTCGGAGGAGGGGCCCGAGGGTCCGCCGCAGCCGTGAAGGCCTAAGGCGGGGAGAGTTCCCTCCTCGTCCCTGAGCGTCAGGGCCTTGCCGGACGATCATGGTCAATGGTGCTGCGATAGCTCAGGGAAGAGCGGCCCGCTCCGGGGGAAAACTTACCCCAAGGCCAAAGAGGAGTGGTGTGAGGAGCCAGCGCCGGAAAAAGATGATGAGGGCAAGCTGCTGCTGGTGTCGGGGGAAGACGGGGCCCAGTTGGGGTGTCCCATCTCCCGGGTTTCGGCACCAATAAAAGGAAAGGAGTGACACACAGCAGCAATTCACCGGAGAATTCCGCTTTATTAGGGAAAGGTGCTGGGTTATATAGGAAGGGGCATGGGGTGATTGTGGTGTCACTTCTACGGGGCTTGTGGCTATTGGCTACGTGCTGGGATTGGTAGGGGGGTGAGGGGTGATTGGGCTTCAGTTGGCGCCGGCGGGAACCGAGGACCTGGAAGAGAAGCAGGAATTTCGCCATCTTATGGGTGGGGGCCATTCAGCTGCCCCCTCCCAACCTGAAAAATGTGCCTTAGTTTAGCCAATCATCACACCGCTGTAAATCTAAGCTCTGCCTCCCCCTGCCTTCTTTTAAAACTCGCTATTTTCACGTGACTTCCCCGGCCTGTGATAGCTGGACTGCAGAACCTCACTGGAGGGCATTCAAATAAATTACCTGGCCCTTTGTTGCCTCTCTTTGCCTGCTTATTTCAGCTAGAGTTTATCTTACAGACACAAGTTTTACAGCTTACACCAAAGCTCACTCAGAATTGTACATTGGCAAATTTTAAATGCAAAATTATAAAATTCTAGATAAAAAATGAAAATCTACATAATCTTGTATTTGCTGATAACTGTTAAGATCCTACACAAAAAGCATGTTCACAGAAGAAAAATAATTTCTTGGCTTTATAAAATTAAAATTTTCTTATCTGAAAGACCTTGTTCAGAGAACCAGAGACAAGACACAAACTGGGAGAAAATATTTGCAAAGTATATATTTGGTAAAGGATTTGGGAAATCAGGAGACACAGCACTGCACACCTAGGAGAACTGCCAAACTCCAGAAACATGACAACATCGACCTCTGTGGGGTGAGGAGCACTGGGAGCCTCCTTCACTGCATGGACAGCCCCTTGGAAGAGAGTTTGCCAGTTTCTTTCAACACAAGTCTCATGTTAGGATCCAAGAATCATGCCTACAGTATTTAGACAACTGCTTTGAGAAAACCACCATGCAATTATACACAGTAGCTCTATTCATAATGGCTAAAAACTTGAAATAAGTAGATAATAAATTCAGAATGAATAGGTAAATTGTGGTACATTCATGTGAAAGGGACCAGAATATGCCACCCTAAAATATGCCTCTTGGGCATAGGATTATTTGGGTCTGATTAATTTTTAAAAACAGCACAGAGGAATCACTAAAAAGTGACTACAAGTTGCCCTTTTGTGAGAGAAGTCTGCATTAAGAAAGGAAATCTCCATTTGTACAGTGTCTCCCTCTCTGTACCAAGAATACAAGGATGGATAAATCCCTAGAAATCCATGTCAACAGAGGAGGCCTGGACTTAAGCCCTTATTTACTGTGCTTTGCCTGATAACTTCCCTCAACTGGCTCTCTGCCTGGAAAATTTCCTTTTGTTTTTACCTGAAGATCCTATTTCAGGTGATGGCTTGGGCCATTTCCTGGAGTTCACTAGTTTTCCTGGGAATCCCCTGTGTATACAGCCAGTATTAATGTTGTCAAAATTCTAGACTTTTTTCCTACCTTTGATGCTGGGGTTCTTGTTCATGAAGCTGAAGAATGAGCTTCACAAACACTCAAGGTTTGGAGAGTAAGGTATAGGCTTTTATTTAGAAATAAAGTGAGAGACTAGAGCTCCTGGCTCACACCAGGAGGGGACAAGAGAGCCTGCAGTGGTGCTTTGTCTAGTTGGTTTTATAGGCAGCTGAGGATTTTGCGAGAACATTAAAAAACTTAGGGGTGTGGACTTGCATCACCTGCCCTGTCCTCAAGGTGGGCTGGGTCATATACTCTGATTCCTAGGGCTGACAGCAGAGTCACAGGTTATGATGATATCCTTGAAGAACACTCAAACATTCCAGGTCAAGTTGCTCCTGGCATTTTGACCTTTAACTGATCTCACTGAAGATGTCTATATCTTTACCCTAGAGAATGTGTGACCTTGACTTTGTATAACGCTTAGCACAGACTTTCAATAGGAACTTCTTTGCCCATTGTTACATCGATCTTACTGTAAATATTCCACCGTGCTTTCCCCCCCATAGGCCCTCACCCTAATCTGACTACACCCACCATCCCTGTCTCACTATTAATCTTTTATTATGGAGGGTCTCAGCAAAGAACCTGAAAAAGTAAAGGAAAAGTTATTTTTCCTCCCCTACACATACAATGCAGTACTATTCAGCCATAGAAAGAAATGAATTGCCAACCCATGCAGACACAGATGAATCTTAAATATGTTTAAAATACAAAAACCAAATGTAAATATAAATTTCAAATTATTTTTATTCAAAAGAGTCATAAACTGGGAAGAACCCTATCTAGCAAGTAGAGGGGCAATCCATTGAGCTGCAGGAAAGGCCAGGTTTATAAAGGCAGAGAGGGAGGGGAAACACAAAAGCAAAGAATGCATTGTTTTAGGCAAGGTCACCCTCCTACAGGGAATAGAAGGAGTCTGTCAGCAGATTTCCTCCTAGCGCTGACCAGGAAACTCCTATATGGCTGGTTAACGGTTATACTTTGCAAGTGGGGAGGGACTGGAGGTCTGGCAAAACTGCAGTTAGGTTAGGCATTAAGTCTTGGTTCCCTGACATGGAGACTTATCATAAGTGACTTCATTTTGCTCCTGTGACTTTAGAAGCCAGGCTTCTCCTGTTGGAGTGGGAAGTTACAGATAAACAAGGAGAGAAAGTGACAATATCCACGTGATACAGGATGAGGCTGGAGACATCTATATAAACTCATCCTTAGCTAAAGACAGTTCCACATAGAAATCTTTATAATTAGGTATGTATGCATAGATTGGAACTGGTGCGTATATTTTCTTCCATTGTCCACTGAGCACATTTAGCTGCAACATGTAAATTTTTAATACCATTCCCTAAGGTGGCAGGGCTGTTTGAATAAATGGCTAACACTAGGACTGAAATAGTAAATAAAGAAGCCAGGACAATAATGAAGTATCACAAAATAGGGAAGTACCCCCCAAAAAAGGGCTGACAAAGACTGAATATGTCAAAGGGGAACAGGAGCCGATGGACGTAGTTCTCCAGAGCCACAGCAGCCATGACCGGAGCAACCAGATGCTAGTGCTGGGCTGTCACCAAAAGCCTAAAACAGTGATCCAGACATTCACATTGGTAAAAATAAGTTATTAAGTGATTTTCACACATGGGGTTGGACATAGTTATATTGCAGAAGAATTCTGAATAATTGATGTTGGCACTCAGACATCCATCATGGAGGTGTGGCCGACTCCCCTCTTCAGAGGAGGTCTTCCTCCTCAAGAAGACACACAGGATGGACATGGGGGAAAGTACCTCCCCAGTGGGGAGACCCAATGAACACTACCTAAATCAGTGGCCACAGATGTGAACAGCAATAAGTTGCCTTGAGAGCATGTTTAGAAACAAGCTGCATCAACCTGGTAGCCTAGAGGAATTGGGTGGATTTCCTAGTAAAAAAAACCACACTAACAGAATGAGCCCTAAAACAAGGAAAATACAAGCACAACATGCAGGGACCTCTTCCCTCACTTCTCCTCTCACTGTTCTGGGGATTCTCTACCCCAGAACAGAGAAGGAACAGGGACAGAGCTGTTTTCAGCCCCTCAGATCTGACCCCATGCACTCCTCAACCACCCCCCCAGCCATGCTCCACCCAGGGAGGATGCCAGGCAGAGGTAGTCTCAGGAATTATTGATAATGATGTGTCAGCTGGGACTTTTCTAGTTGCAAGGGACCAGACACACTTGGAGAAGTAAAATAAACTAATTACTTCATAAATGACAGAAATGTTAGTGACTGCAAGAGGCAATTTTAAGATGGTGCCTGAGCCTGCCAGATCCAGGGGCTCTCCCAGTAGGACATGGTTGGTCTCCAGCCCTCCGACCTGAGTGCCTGTGGGGTGGCCCCACTCATGGGCAGTCTCTCTCGCTGCATCTGGGGCCTCCAGCAGCTCCAGGTGGACACCCACTCACCGACCATTCTAAGGAAGTGTTCCTCCTTCCCTCAGGTTCCATGAAAAGTCATGTCGTTCAATGACTTTGGCCTGGCTCCAGTTGCATTTGCATCCTTGACCCCATCAGAACACCCAGAGGATGGAACGTGGGGTTGGATGGGCTGGGATCACACACCCATCTTCAAGGTGGGTGGAACATAGGGTCTGCCTTCTGGAGCTGATTGGAATGGAGGCAGGTGACTGAAAGGAAAGCTGAGGTGGAGATTTGGATATGAGAACAGGTGCCGGGCAGGGAAAGCAGCACACTCCACATCACTGCTGGCCCGGTGCACAGTAGTGAGTCCAAAGCCCAAGGAAGGAGGGAGCTCACGTAGGGTCGAGGGTTGCATCTGCCCATCTGCTGCTCCTGGGGCCCTGCCATGGCCACAAGAAGCTAATCCACTGACAGAAAAAGCAGTATTAATGCTGGTGGTAAATGTAACAGGCATCTCCCTACCCTCTGGGAGGCAGTTGCTCTCAGGTCTCTGATTTTCAATGAGTATGAATGTCAAAGGTTTGTTACAGCTGGAAGGCTGAAGGAACGCAGGGCTGTATGTATGTAACTCTGCTGTATGGCTGTTGTGGTCAGGACCACATTCAATGCTCAGAAAGTTATTACCTCTCATGGCAGACTAAGGCTGTGAGGCAGGAGACACGTGTCAGCCACACTGGTGGTAGGAACTGAAACATCCCAAAGGGCTGTCTATACTGCCCATGTAGCTGTTCAATTGCCCAGCATCAGGATCAGCTCAGTAACTGGCCAAGGAGGCTTGACAGGGCCCAGACTGGCCTTAGTAGGAGGACCATGGAAGCCCGCCTGGTGGACAGAAGCCAAGGGCTGTCCTGTCTACGTGTGATTGTCTGTGGCTGCCCACCAGAAAGGACAAGGGATCCATCCAGTCCCAAGAGGGCCCTGCCAGCCCTAAAGAAGGCAACATTTGGGAGCTGGCAGGTCACTGCACCCAGGCCTGTATAAATCCACACATGCCTACCAAGGGCCCTGTGTGACAGGCACTCAGGCTGCCCAGGAGTATGGCCATCAACACCCAGCCCAGGTGGGGCAGGAGGAAATGTGATCTCTAGGAACTTCAAAACATGTGATGGCGGTGGACTTGAAAGCACCAGAGTGAATGTTTCATTCTCCTCCTTTCAGAGCCCAGGACTGAGATGGGGGAAGGAGAGAAAACCACCAGTCCAGCCTAACCCTGTCTCATGTGTGACCATGGGCAAGTCCTTTCCATCCTGGAGGCCTCAATAGAGATAGAGGGGCAGGGGAAATGGACTACTTGTGCTTAATGAAAGTTAAACCAAACCCTAATGCCCTAAATCTACACCAAACTCCCTCATCTTAATTATTATTTCCCTACGTGTTTTATGTATACAATGTCATAATCTACATCTTTTAAATTTGCATATCACTTAATAATTTGTGTATTACTGATTTTACTACTTTTGCCTTTTGTACTTCAAAGTCACTATGTAAGTGATGTGTAGCTACATTTCACTGAGGAAAAACATCTCAATTTAAAAACAATTCCATCTAAAGAAGTCCCTTTAACATATCCTGTAAGGTCAGTCTAGTGGTGATTAATCTTCTAGCCTTGATATCTATGGAAAACTTTTTCCTCCCTCCTTCAATTCTGAATGCTAACATTGCTTGGGAGAATATTCTCGGTTGTAGTTTTTTTTCCTCTCAGTAATTTGAATATTGCATGCCCCTTCCTTACGGCCTGTAAACTTTCTGCTGAGAAATCCTATAGCCTTATGGATTTTCCCTTATAGATACTGGTAACTGTCTGCTTTTCTCTTGCTGCTCTTAAGATTCTCTCTTTATTGCTGATCTCTGCCATTTTAATTACTATGTGTCTTGGTGTGGACCTCCTTGCGTTCATCTTGTTAAGGATTTTCTGTGCTTCCAGAACCCCTATTATGAGAATATTGTTTGGTTTGGAGGTGTCACAGAGATGTTTTTTTTCTTTTACTAAGGTATCATTGATACACACTCTTATGAAAGTTTCACAAGAAAAACAATGTGGTTACTACATTATCCAGTCTGCCCCATACCCCATTGCAGTCACTGTCCATCAGTGTACTAAGATGCCACAGAGTCCCTATTTGTCTTCCCTGAGTGACACTGTCTTCCCCATGACCCCACACACACCATGTGCACCAATCATGATACACCACAATCCTGTTCTCCCTCCCTCCCCACCTGCCCTCACCTACCCCTCCACTTCTTGGAGTCTGTGAGTCTGCTGCTATTTTGTTCCTTCAGTTTTGCTTCATTGTTATACTCCACAAATGAGGGAAATCATGTGGCATTTGTCTTTCTCTGCCTGACTTATTTCACTGAGCATAATACCCTCTAGCTCCATCAAGATTGTTGCAAATGGTAGCATTTGTTTCTTTCTTATAGTTGAATAGTATTCCATTGTGTATATGTACATCTTCTTTATCCATTCATCTACTGATGGACACTTAGGTTGTTTCCATATCTTGGCTGTTGTAAATAGTGCTGAGATTAAACATAGGGGTGCATATGTCTTTTTGGATCTGGGAAGTTGTTTTCTTTGGGTAAATTCCTAGGAGTGGAAATCCTGGATCAAATGGTATTTCTATTTTTAGTTTTTTGAGGAACCTGCTTATTGATTTCCACAATGGTTGAACTAGTTTACATTTCCACCAGCAGTGTAGGAGGGTTCCCCTTTGTCCACCTCCTTGCCAGTGTTTTTTTTTCCTAGTCTTTTCTATGTTGGCCATCCTAACTGGTGTGAGGTGATATCCGATTGTGTCACAGAGATTTTTCATGTATTCTCATTTTAGAAATTTTTTCTCTCTGTTACTCAGCTTGGTCACTCTACACCACCCTGTCTTCCAGCTCACTGATTCTTTCCTCTGTATCCTCCAGCCTACTTATGCCCTCTATTGTGTTTTCATTTCCTGTTGTATTCTTCAGCTCTGACTGGTTCATTTTTATATTTTCTGTCCCTTTGTTGAAATCCTCCTTGAGATGATCAGTTCTTTTCCCAAGTTCAGTGAGTATCATTATGACCATTGTTTTGTGTTCTTTGTCAGATAAATTGCTTATCTCCATTTCATTTAGCACTTTTTGTGATGTTTTGTCTTGTTCTTTTTGCTTGGAACATATTCCTCTGGCTCCTCCTCTGTCTGGTTCCCTGCATTTGTTTCTATGTATTAGATACATTAGCTATAGCTCCTGGTCTTAGAAGTAGCGGTTTTATGTAGTAAGCATCCTGTGGTGCCAGCTAAACATTTTCTACAGAAGCGGGAAAACTTTTTGGAGATACAGAACATAATAAAATAATTATATGAGAAGAACAAACACAAATATCAGTTAATACAAAATTATTGTAGCTGGCAACACTTAAAATTGGTAATTTGCAGTTTCTTTTAAAGTTGGGCAGCTGCAAGCTGATTCATTGCCCTTTAGCCATTGAGCAGTTTAAGAGGAAACAATACATTTAATAAGTTGCAATCTTAATTTAATTATTTAAAATACAATTATGTACTTTGATTTACTATTTGGACTGCATCAAAATAATATTAAATCTTTATTTAAAAAAATTAACATATTTTAGTTTTCCTCTATGGAAGTGTATATTCCACTTTTGGGGAGAAAAACAGCACTGATATCATGACCTACGTTCACAGAATGTTTTTTTGCTGGATACATGTTTTGGTTTTACACATAAGATTTTATAATAAGTAAATTATGTGGTCTTAGATTTAAGAATACATAAATGCAGAAACACTACGTGGAAGGAAAATAGAGACACCAAGCTAAAATCCAAAACAAATCAAAACACAAATAGTTCCACAGCTCTAGAGAATTTAACAAAAAGTAAGTCAACTTTTAAGCCAGTTAACTTTGGCATTTGAATACAAAAAGTTTAGCAGTGTCATCTACGTAGATTGCTGTGAGGGTTTTCAAAATCCCTGTGTATCCTTTATATAAGCATAGTTGGTATTCTGAGTTCTGCGTCCATCTCTGCATTACCCAATCTCACAGAACTCAGATTTATGCATGAGTTATGTCTGCAGTTTTATCTCCACACATGTGTGAAACCACACGGGACCCTGTACAACAGACCAACCCCAAGGAGCTCCGAGTGGAGGCTTCAGTCCTGGCTAGAACCTGGGTTCTGGAGCCGTGGAGCAGTGGGTCTGTTGCAGAGCAGATGGCTGCTGGTCTAGGACCAAGGAATCAAGGAACCATGGTGGGGAAAGCACAGTGTTTCCAACAAAGACAGCTGGGAAAACCAGGCCCCACACACATCTTACACAGAAATCACTAAACCTCGGTTTCCACAGCAAGCCCTTCCTCCCGGGACATCCCAAGGCTGAGCCCCCTCCAACCGGTGCCCAAGAGGCTTCTCCCGGTTTCCACTCACCTTTCCGTGGGTCACTGCGCCTCCCCGGACACAGAAAGACGCGCTCCTGTCCGACTGCGGGGAGCCAGGCGGAGGCCCAAGATGCGCTCTCAGGAGGCAGGTGGGTGAGCGGCCGCCCGAGGGCTCCCTGCACTCCCACAGGCTGGATGTGCTCTTGGCCCATGGCAGGTGGGGCCATCTCGCCACGGTCAGGCTGAATCTATTAAATTTTGGAAATTCAGACTGAAAGGGAGCCAAATATCCCCACAACTCTATGGTTAAGGACCTGAAGGGGCACCTGTTTTGTCACCCCAGGATACACCTCTTTGTTAGAGTGATTATTCTACACTGGTTATTATTAGGAAACTGCAAACACAGGAGAAACTCTGAAAACCCACTAGAAGTTGGCCTTTTGTATGAGATTTACATGTGCAAGGGAAATCTCCATTTGAAAGGGTGTCTTCCCCTCTGAATCAGGAAGAGGTGAATGACTGAATCTAGAAATCTTAGCACAGGCAAAGACATAAATGTGAATAAAAACCAGATGCCTTTTTATGGTGCTTTGCCTGAAAACCTCCCATAACTGGCCTCCCCCACAGCCAACATCTTTTCTTTTGTTCTTACATGAAGATGTCATTTACGGTGATAGTTTGTGTCTTTTGTGGGACTTACTAAGTTTTACTAGGAGTCTAACATATATGGGTGAAGCATAGGAGCTCAGCTCCTGGCAAGTCCACAGTGGATTCCATGAGCCCAAAACAGGACAAGGATACATGGCTCAAACCAAGCTTTATTCTCCCGGTGGCCAGTTCAGTGCTGAGATTACACCTCCTGTATCTGCATGCAGCAAGTCTCTGATCCACACTCTACAATAGAGCACCAGGCAGAGATCCTTATATAGCAGCACAGACATCAATGACGTCCTGCCAACCAGTACATAAGGTTGCACATGCTCAGTAGGCAGTCATGAGGTCACAATGCACACACATTTTGAGGAGTCAGGAGAAAGCACAGGGCATGCCAAGTGGGTGAGTAGGTGACGGTCAGGCGAGCAGCCTGGCCGAGGGAACTCCATTTTCCCTGCAATGAGAGAGACACATATTTATTAACTTTCTGTTTGTTTTCTCATGTTAATCTATCTTTTATTACCAGAAAGGTCTCAGCCACATACACAGGAGGATAGTGGGAAAATTATCTTTCCTCCCCACTCATGTAATTGAATATTATCCAGCACTAGAAATCATCATCAGCCCATTGAGATACGTGGATGAATCTTATGTGAATATTGCAAAGTAAAAGAATTTTAAACTGTAGGACCGCATATCCTTTACACTGTGGGACCCCATTTCCAGAACATTATGGGCAAGGCAAAATTACACAGATGGTGAATAGATCATGAGGTGGGGCTTGGAGAATTCCACGGGACACTTTAGTGGATGACACATGCTACTATGCATTTCTCCAAACCCAAAGATTTTTA
Source organism: Manis pentadactyla (assembly GCF_030020395.1). Classification (NCBI taxonomy): domain Eukaryota; kingdom Metazoa; phylum Chordata; class Mammalia; order Pholidota; family Manidae; genus Manis; species Manis pentadactyla. The sequence goes on from NW_026644708.1 coordinate 153,669, forward strand.
CATTGTAAGAGGAAATAAAAACCAAAGGATGAAAAACAAAATATGACAAAGAATTTAACTACAGTAATGGACAAACCCACAGCCAACATCACACTTAACAGCGAGAAGCTGAAAGCTTTTCCTTTAAGATAGGGAACAACACAAGGATGCCCACTCTTCCCACTTTCATTCAAGATAGTTCTAGAGGTCCTAGCCCCAGTATTCAGATAACACAAAGAAATAAAAAGCATCCAGATTTGCAAGGAAGAAGTTAAACTGTCCCTGTTTGAAGATGATACGATATTGCACATAAAAAACCCTAAGAATCCACCTTAAAACTACTAGAACTAACATCTGAATTCAGAAAAGTTGAAGGATACAAAATTTATACTAAGAAATCTGCTGCATTCTTATATACTAATAATGAACTAACAAAAAGAGAAATCAGGAAAACAATTCCATTCACAATTGCATCAACAAGAATAAAATACCCAGGAATAAACCTAACCAAGGAAGTGAAAGAACTATACTCTGAAAACTACAAGACACTCATGAAAGAAATTAAAGAAGATACCAATAAATGTAAACACATCCTGTGCTCATAGATAGGAAGAATTAATATTGTCAAAATGGCCATCCTGCCTAAAGCAATCTACAGATTGAATGAAATCCCTATCAAAATTCCAATGGCATTCTTCAACAAATTAGGGCAAATAGTTCTAAAATTCACTGAATGAAATCCCTATCAAAATGCCAATGGCATTCTTCAACAAATTAGAGCAAATAGTTCTAAAATTCACATGGAACAACAAAAGACCCCCCGAAAAGCCAAAGTAATCCTGAGAAGGAATAATAAAGCTAGGGGGATTACATTCCCTGACTTTAAGCTCTACTAAAAAGCAACAGTAATCAAGACAACTTGGTACTGGCACAACAACAGACCCATAGATCAATGGGAGAGAATAGACAGCCTAGATATAAACCCAAGCAGTTATGGTCAATTAATATACATTAAAGGAGTCTCTGCAACAACTGGTGTTGGCAAAACTGGACAGCTACATGTAAGAGAATGAAACCAAATACCACTTGACCCAGGAATTCCACTCCTAGGAATTTACCCAAAGAAACAAAATCTAAGATTCAAAAAGACATATGCACCCCTATGTTTATCATAGCCCTGCGTACAACAGCCAAGATATGGAAGCAACCTAAGTGTCCCTCAGTAGATGAATGCATAAAGATGATTTGGTACATATACACAATGGAATACTATTCAGCCCTAAGAAGGAAAAAATCCTACCATTTGCAACAACATGGATGAAACTACTAGAGGGTATTATGCTCAGTGAAATAAGTCAGGCAGAGAACCAAATGACCACTCATTTGTGGAGTATAACAACAAAGCAAAACTGATGGGACAAAACAGCAGCAGACTCACAGAATCCAAGAAGGGACGAGCGGTGACCAAAGGGGAGGGCGGGGGGAGTGTGGGTGGGGAGGGAGGGAGAAGGAGATTGAGAAGTATTATGATTGGTACACATGTGTGGGGGGTGTCATGGGGAAGACAGTGTAGCACAGAGAAGTAGTGACTCTGTGGCATCTTACTACACCGATGGACTGTGACTGTAATGGGGAATGTGGGGGAGGGGACTTGATAATATGTTTGAATGTAGTAACCACATGTTTTTCATGTGAAACCTTCATAAGACTGCATATCAATGTTACCTTAATAAAAAATATATATGGAAAAGAATCAGTGAGTGTTGGGGCAAAACATGCTGACCTAAATAACTTTGCCAATGTAGACTAAAGGCAAACTGTAATGTAAATAAACAGTGGACTCTGTTTAGAAAATTCCTTCTCATGATAAGGAAAAATTCTGATTTCCTAAAATTAAGTGCCATAAGGGCTGAAGAACCAGGGGAAGAGACAAGGGAAGGTACCCATCCAATAACCAGGGCCATAGCTAGCCAGAAAGTCCATGTGACTGGGTGAAATCATTTCAGCTGTTATCTAGAAGGTCCTAGAAGCACAGCATTCCTCTTGAGCATGAACAATGTCTGACCATCACCAACAACCAATCCAGGATCCTTCCTTACGGACTATCCACTTATCCCCGGACTTTCTCACTTAACGTTTGCCCACCATCTTCATCTAACACCAGTATAAACTTAAAGAACTTTCTTTCCCTCAGACCCCTTATGAATGATCCCTGTTTCTTGAGTCTGGCAGACAAGTTGTTTCTGCTCACTGGTCTGGCTGCTGGTGAACCAGAAACTTCCTGTCTCAGAAATGAGTCCCTTTCCTGGCTAACATCTGTCAAGTCTCAATAAACCATTTTATTTCAGACATCTGCTGGTTTCCACTGTTCTTGATTTTTCTTCATGGGGGTATTAGCTAAGAATGCTGGAACCACTATACCTGTAAACTGGAATGGGTCAATCACTGAATTTAATAAATGGCAGCTGATGAGAGCCAAGTTTCTCCATATTGCAGTGCAGTTGCAGATAAGCGAGGAGTATGTGACAATATCCATATGATAATGGATCCAGTTGGAGAAATCAGAATAAACTCATCTTTAGCTTAATATGCATACAGAAAGTTCCACATAGAAATCTTTATGCTTAGGAATATATACATAGGTTGGAGGAGTTGCATATATTTCCCTGCATTCTCCTCTGAGCACATGTAGATTTTTAATACCATTCTCAAATAAAGGGAACCAGGGATCTTTGAAGAAATGGCTGATACTAAAAATGAGACAATAAATAAAGGACTCAGGACACTATTCAAGGATCACAAAGTAAGTAAGTAACACCAAGAACGAAGACCCACAAAGATGGAATATGTCAGAGGGAACAGGAGCCAGTGGAAAGAGCTCATCACGGCCAGGCAGGCATGACCTGAGCACCAAACACCGTGGTGCTGCAGCATCACCAAAAGCCTGGCGCAACTGTCTGGCACCCACACCAGTAAAAATAAAATACTATACAGATTGTTTATGAATGGTGTTGAACAGAAATATCCTATGCAGAAGATTTCCAAATGATGTAGACCCTCAGCGTCCATCATGGAAGTGGATCTAACTCCCCGCTCCTAGCCCAGGCTACACATACCATTCACTTCCTAAAAAAAGAAACAGAATGGACATAGGAAAAAATAACCTCACAGTGGAGAAACCTGAGACACACTATGTCAGCTAGTGACCAAAGCTAAGACTGTAAAGAAAAGATGATCACTGTACTGGGGACTAGGAAATAACACCTCTAAAGCCTAACTATTGAGGGTTTCATTAACTCTGGGAGTCTCAAAATAAGACTCCTCAGAAACAAGATAAGTGAATAAAGGGTAAGTCCTAATGTATCATATGATTAGAGTAACCTAATTCCTAAATCTGGGTTAGATGAACAAAACATGATACTGATTTTGGGAGCATTATTACCAATTTTATTGCATACTGCTTAAATTCATCCAGGATGAACTAGTTTCGGAACTGAAATTACCTTAATATTGAAGAGCCAAACCATTATCTCCCTTTTCTAAATCAGATTTATTTATGGAAAATAGATTTTCTCTGGTTGCAAGTACAAAATATGAGGGCACTTGGTTTAATTTTGCATCTCACTTTCAAAGATGATGTGGTCATATTTCCAGTCTCCTTCTCTTCTTTCTGTGCCTCTTCCCCATCATAACAGATGCTTTCATGCTCATTTCTTTACTTTTCCTATTGGCTTCTTTTCAAATTCAGAAAGTATGTTGCCATGTTGTAAGTCTTACATCCCTCACATAATTTTTTTGCCTATTTTTTATTGAAATGTTGAAATACATACCAAATGGTGTCAGGTGTACAACACTGTGATTCAGCAACTATATACTCAGCCCTTACCACTTTACATTATAAGTATTAGTTTTTGTTTGTACTCTCCTCACATTAAATCTCTGAGGTAGGTGCTATGATTAGCACTATTTAACAGATGAGAAACTAAATGAGAGAAAGGTCAAGCAATTTTCCCAAGGTCACCAGCTAGTAACTAGTAGAGCCAGAACTCACACCTAAGCAGTCAGATTTTAGCGTTCCCGCTCTAGACTCAAAATTCTCAAGGGCAGAGACAGTGCCTTATGCATCTTTGCATTCCCAGTGTCTACCATGGATCCTAGCACATAAATTCAATATAAGTCAAACTAAACTGCATTTGCTGAATTCTGCTAAAAAGTTTAGGGATATCAAAAATGACTAAGACATGATTCTTACTCTCAAAGAAGTCTGTGCCCTATTAGGGTTAGGGAGAATTAGTAGAAGATTCCAATAATGGAAAAGAATGAACTAAAAGAAAAGAAACGGAGTTCAGCAGTTTACACTTTGGCAGACTGTATTAGAATGTTGAGGATCCTATTTAAAATCTCATCAGAGTAGCATATAGAATCTCCCTGGAACCCATGGTTACATGAAAAACCAAATCCAGTGACTCATGACCAGTGAATTATTGCAATCCAAACTGGAAGATGTCTAGTGACAAACTCTGACATGCTGGCCCAGCCTTTGCCCTATTTACCAGTGTACTATATACCAATCCTGAGCCCACTATGAGCCACGCAATTGTAATAAGGGTGGTGATACAAAGAATAATTAATGCAATAAAGATATAGAAGACATGCTGAAATCTGAGGATGGCTCAGATAACTAACATCGGATAATATGATACATGGGAAAATAGGTTATCTGGAACTATGAGCAAAATAAACAAGACGGCATTTTAAACCATCAGAATTACTAGTTTTCCTTATAAAAAATCAATTTCCCAAGAAAATGGTAACAATAATTGTACTTTAAAAGACCAATAATTTAGTTGGCATAATCTTACCTGTGGATTGTGGCTGCTAAAAAGAAAACTAGCATAATTTTGGTGTGAATTTGTAAAATAGACTGCCTATATAAAGGAGAAACTGGTTACTGGCCAGTGTTCCACACTGCTTAGACTACACCTAAGCTACTTCATTCACTAGTGGGAACAGTATTTTAAGAGAGACATTGACAAATCAGAGTCCATAGAAGCAGAAGAGAGGGTTGAAGGCTAGAAGCATAATCAGCCAGACAGTGAATTTTGGAATGTTTTTTCTGGAGAACTGGAGAAAGAATATAATAACAGATGAGTGTCTGTTTGCAGTATCCTGTGCCAGAGAAAATAACTAAAACTGTGGACAGAAGTCAGAAAGCAGCATCCAGGAGGGAAATATGAGGAACTTTTTATATGATATGAACAGATATGAACTGTCTCACATAGATTACATGTGAGACATGTACTGAGGCAGGAAGCAGTAAACCAGGGCTTGATGCCATCTGTCAACTTTATAGAGATTCCTTTACTGACATGGGAAGATGGGCTCATATGATGCTCTCTAAGATCCCTTTCATTTAAGATCCTAGGAAAGTCTCTCATCTGAGATGCCACAAAAATTTTGAGATGATTTTCAAAGTTTAGAGAGAATCACACATTCTTCATTTGGAGAAGATCCATCACAGCTAAAACTAAACTTAAAAAATTAAAACTGGACCATGGTAACCCATCCATCAAAAGAGCCAAATAAAGTTTTCTTTAAATAACATTGATCGTCCAGTTTACTTCCATAATAGTACCTTCAACATAGTGGTGCCCACGTGTTCAAAAACCTGACAGACTGAAGCATATTTCAGAAATGCCTGTCTTTTATAATAATAAGCAGCTCTTGTAATTGGCACAGGGCAGTGATTTGCATTTTCTCATGTGCTTCCTGCTGTTTGTAACATGAAAAGCAAGGGATTCATTCTAGCTTTATAATCTATATTTTCTAAGCAAAGTTAGTTAATAATGATTTCACCAGTCTTTAATTTGAACTCAATCTAAATTCAGGCATGAGGTTACAGGCATATTGACTTTCATTCAGTCCTGAAGTGATAAAAGGGTAAAAATGCAGAAGTTCCTCATGATCAAGGGAACATGGTATATATCTGGTTTTTCAAGTTCATGGGCTATCTGCTTCAGCAAAATATGTACATGTGATCATGACGTTTTTTCCCTCACATTTCAAATTACTCTTTTATCACCTCTTTGCTAACTCTCCTCATTCTACATTTTCATTCTAAGTCCATTTTATTCTAAATTAAGAATGTTGTATAACTAATTCTTTCATCAGACTCTCATCATCTTTCTCATTCTTTGTTCACGTATGCCCTTTTGCCTTATGAAGTGTTATCTTAACATTTTAAACCCATTCAATGGCAAATACAGAGGACTCAGCATCAGGTGGGCATGTTACATTTTAAAGGTCAAGCAAATAGGAAGGGAACTGAATTGCTCTACCTCACTGAACCTAAAACTGGAGATGGAAAAGATGGGAATTGTATGAAGCCTCTATTATCTTCTCTTTCTCCCTCTTATCTTTTATTCTTTTTCCTGAGGGGTGTGCCAGTGGTGGTAGTAGTGGTGTGTATGTGTGTGTGTGCATGTGTGTGTGTCTAGGAAGAAAGAAAAAGGAGAGAGAGGAAAAGGAGAGGAAAGCCAGAGTTCGATACTATTAATAATTGCTAAAATGTATATAGCTATCATTTTACTGAAGCAAAAGCACGTAAGACACATAAAGGATTGAAACTGGAGAAGGACAAGTGGATCTCTTGGAAAGGGGAACCCGAGCTCATTCACCATTTCCAAGCTCGCAATAATTTTAGTCGACATGTATTTCTTCAGGGTTACATTTACCACCTACAAGTAATTTTCAGGGGCACACCTGCTGCATTTCCAAGTAGGCAAGGTTTGCTTTTGGCACAGCCCCTCCTACTTCTACCCCATCCTTGGCCTTTCTTTCTCTAACCTGTAGACTCAGCGGAACTCACACGGAATTCTGACTTGCCAAAAACCTTTTGGTACCCCATGCCATCTCTTTCTCTTCTTTCCCTTCCCAAATCAAGCCTTATTCCCAAATTGTGCAAGGAAGTAGTTGGCCAGTGATCTGATTAAAATAAGCAGATAGAAATGAGTCTTAATTTCAACTACAACAAAAAATGTAGTTTAGAAGATGTTGTTAACTTCAGTGGGTCTCTATTTGCATTTTCTCATTCTTGAGTAGGTAGTTTTTCATCAGATTCCCAAAGGAACCTACCTGCAGAGCAATTAAAATACATTAATCTAACTGGCAAAATGGATATGGGAATTATATTTCAAATGAGGTACATATGAGGGCTCCTGGTAGAGTTAGATGCATGCTTATATATTATTCCCATCAATCCAGAAATCTCATCAGTCTTATAGCCTCCCCCAACTCCCCTTCTCACTGTTGCAGGCTACATAACTCAAAGGAGGTAAGGTATTGCTTGAGGAGAGTGAGGGGCAGAAGCACAGTGAGCAAGTGCAGGACCCCAGAGCCAGTTGACCATACAGAGTATGACATAAAATAAATGTCAAAATAAAATATATGCATATTCACATATTAGTTTCCATTGTAAAAAATTAAAACTACAGAAAGGTTGCAAGATCAGTACAGTAAACTACTATATAACCTTTACCTAGATGCACTGATATAACATTTTTCCATATTTGCCTCATTTATCTTTGCTAAACCATTTGAGAATAAGTTGCATATATCAAAACCTTTTATCTACACTTATACACTTCAGTGTGTATCCTTCAGAAGGATGCTTTCTCTCATAACCACAACACAATTATAAAATTCAAGAGGCTTCACATTAAATAATGTTATTATCTAATACACAAGTACGTTGCAAAATGGTGATGTCATAATTTCTTCTGGTGTATCAGTTGGTATTCCACTGTCCTGAACTGTCATTTCTTCCCTCTTTATATTTATTTATTTAATGTTTTCAGAATCCACATTTAAATTTCAGCAATTGTTCAAAAATACTCCTTTATAGCTCTTCCCTCCAAATCTAGAATCATGTCGCCTTTGGAGACATGTCTCTTTAATCCCTTAAATCTAGAACAGTCCTCAGCCTTTGTCTTTCATGACACTAACATTTTGTAAGAGTAGAGGCCAGTAGTTGGGTAGGATGTTTCTCAATTTGCATTTTTCTGATTGTTTCTTTGTGTTTAGATTAAGAATATGTAGTTTTGACAGGGTTACTACAAGACAGAGAATACGTCCTTCCCAGTACCTCCCATCATGTCATTTTTCCCATAATTGGTGACATTATCTTTGACCATTTGCTTAGGGTGGTGTCTGTCAGATTTATCCACTGTAAAGGCAACATTTTTATCCCTTTGTAGTAAATAAGAAATCCAAGGTCACTTTGATGCTGTGTAAAAATCCTTTCTCCAACAAACTTTCAATCACTGATTTTAACATGTATTGATAATTCTACCTGAATCAATTATTACTTTAATGGTTGCAAAATGGTGATGTCATAATTTCTTCTGGTGTATCAATTGGTATTCCACTGTCAAGAATTGTCATTTCTTCCCTCTTTATATTTATTTATTTAACGTTTTCAGAATAAGTATGCCCTTGTGAATTTTTTTAAAATTCATTGCGTTATAATCCATTTGTCATTATGCATTAATAATGCCTGAATTGTCCCAGATTTGGTAAGTGCAGGTACCTTCAAGCTGGCTCCTATTTCCTTTTGACAGGTCCTCATCTTTTTTTGAGAATCTTGCTTTCTGACACAAGATTTTTCAAGGGCATTTTATGCTTTCCTTCTCTCTGCCCTGGAATCAGCCACTTTATCCCTAGAGAAGTGGAGACTGGCTTTTAGAAGCCAAGATCTGCAGGCATGTAATGTTATTCAAAATACTAAATAATATTGTACCTGTTTCTTTGGGTCACCATAAGGAAGACTGGTGTCTGATTTGCAATCCTAACTAGCATAACCTGTGTGACTTCAGCAGTTCCCTTCATTGGGGAACTGACTCCTCATCCAAACAGAAATTGGATTAGATGAATATTTCTTAACCTTTTCAGGGTCTCCAAAACATCTGGGAATCTCATAAAAGCTATAGTCCCATCTCACCAGAGACAAGCTCAAATAAGCAAAAATTTTCGTACAATTTAAGGGGTTCGAGGTTGCGAAGCCCATCTGAAGCTCCAAATCCCTGGATTAAGTGACCTCCATCTTCAACGCTGAGCTCTCTGAGTCTCTAAGAGACCGTGCTGCTGCCAGGTTGATTCCTCAGAGACATCAAAATGTGGAGGGATTGATGCACAAACACGAAAAACAGTTACAGGGGAGCCTGTGAACGAGGCACTGTCCCTGCGGGTGCCAACACAGGCGCACCGTAGCCAGCGGCAGGAGGTTTTGGCGGGAAGGTGCCCTGGCGGTCAATAGATGCCTGGGAGAGTGGAGGCTGCAGGGCTGTCCTGGCCGCTGCACCCCTCCGCTCTGTCACCAGGACTTGCCCCTGCGCTTCTGCTGGGAGCCGAGGGACTCCGGCGGGCCGCAAGGCGGCGTCAAGAGTCCAGGGCCCTTGAGCCAGGAAAGAACGCGCGTCCAGGACCCACCCATTCCCCCTTCCAGCCACCGACGCAGCGCAGCTCCGGTCGCCATGGTGACCAGCGGAGGCCCGCCCCACCTCCGACCCTGCCCGGGACCCTGACGTCGGAGCGCATAAGCGGCCGCCACCAGAGCCGCTCGTCCGCCCGCCGCCCGCGTGCACTCCAGCCCGCTGTGTCTAGCAGAGGGCCCAGCATGGTCATGGCGGATGTCCTGAAGCACTTGCAGGGCGGGCAGGTCCGGGTGGGGTTCTACGACATCGAGGGCACTCTGGGCAAGGAAAATTTCGCCGTGGTGAAGCTGGGGCGGCACCGGATCACCAAGACGGAGGTGCGGCCCGGGCTCGCAGGAGCGTCTGAGGCTCGGCTCGGGAGAGGGGCTGTTTCCCGAGGGGGAGCGGTTGCAGGGGTCCGGGGCTGTCCGACAGGCCGCATACTGGCGGAAGCGAGAGGGTCTGGGACTGAGGAACAAGGAGGCGCCGGGGGCTGGTGTGCGCTGGTGGGGTTGGGCCTGGTCACCGGACCCAAGTGTCGTCCGATTGGCAGCCCGACCAGACCAGGCTTTGGCGCCCTGGTGGCTCCACGGAATTTCTCCTCAGGCCTCCCACCCGGGCTGTGACATGGTCTGTGGCTTCCACTTCGCATCCCAAGTTCCGTGTCTTCTCTGGTGTCACTGGGGGTGGGGCGGAGGGGAAGTCTCGGTTCCCCTAGGCTGCGTGGCCAGAGACGTCGCCAGCTGCGAGGAAGGGACCGCCTGCACTTGGCCTCCCACATGGGGCATTGTGCGGCCCCGCGAGGAAGGGTCACCAGGCGGGGAGCTGAGACGGCCACTGTCCTTTTCTCTCCTTCCTTGTACCCAGTAGTGTCTCTGATCTCGTGGCAGCCTCGCTTGATCTCGTGCCTGAGGCATTTCCATCTAGTACCCCAGACGATAGAACTGGTTGAAAGGGTCTTGGCCACATCTGCACAGTTGGTGGGTGGTCATTCCTATCCTAGGTTGTGCCTTTCCTAGGTGTGCATTGTGGCCATGCTATGAGCTCCTTAGCCGAGCAATTCTGCCTGTGCGCGCGTGAAGCCCTCCAATGCTTCCCCAAGGTGAAGCCAGCATCCCCCTGCCTTGCACATTCTAACTCACTGCACATGTTTTCTCACAAGGCTCTCTCCTTACCTAACCTGCCTCCTTTCTTTCACTGCCTCAAGCTGCTCTCCTCAGGGTCTCTATTTTAGGACGTGCAGATTAAAATACCTGCAGATTAGAAATACAGTAGAAACAAAACCATTCATTAGGATAAAACCTTGTGGTTTTGACGTACTCTACACTGTCTCGTAGTTGTTCTGGACATTAATCCTTTTTTAGGCTCCCATCCCCACCCCCAGTTTTCATCCTGTTCAGTTTCCCCCTTATTAGTGTGAATATACTAGAATTTGAATACGGAATAACGTAGGACTTTTTTTGTCAAGCGTGGCTGTGTAAGGTGAGGGTCATTTGAAAACGAATGATTTTTGTAGCTGCTCTTAGAAGTTTTGCTTCATGTGAGGGAGTCCACTTCCAAAAAAGAAGGGGTGTGTGTTCTCTCATCTTCACTTGTTTGCCCTCCCCTACTAATCCTGAAGCAGCCCAAATCTGACTTTTTTTTAGATTGTTTGTAATGATAAATAATGTGACTCTGGTAAGACTACTTCATCTAATCCAGCGTTTTTAAAAATGAAGAAATTAATTCCATTCCTCTAGTGAACCATGGTCTAATGTCATGCTGTTTCCCCTTAAATTACATGAAAAGAGTGCATTTTTAATATGTGTTTGTATTTGAGCCCCTGCTTAATGACTGCCTAAAAATGGAACAAATTGCATCTTACAGAAAGCTTCTACAGAAATTTTGAACTATGTTGTTGGGTGAGTGAATTCCAAACCTACCAGTTTACAATATTTTTTCTCATCAGCTCTTAATCAGTTTTAGTTGAAATATTTAATTAAATCAAATCTTACTTATCAGGTCAAATTTTGGTAATACAGAATCTACTTAAGAACTGCTGAGTGGAGCTGATAGTGACTGACATTTCTCGAGGTTGACAGTTCAAACGGTGTCCCTTTTAAACTGATATATCTTGTAGAGACTGGGGGCACTGTGGAGTAATATGGTTTGGCTATTAGAGTGAGATCAGTGCATTTACATAGTTGAAGGCACGGTTGAGATGGTTAAAGACCACTCAGATCCTGGATTGTGTGTATAGTATATGTGTGCAAAATTATTGAAGTTAAGAGCCAATATTTTTGGTATCATTAATCTACAATTACATGAAGAACATTATGTTTACTAGGCTCTCCTATTCACCAAGTCCCCCCCACATACCCCTTCCCAGTCACTGTCCATATGCGTAGTAAGATGCTCTAAAATCCTACTTGTCTTCTCTGTGTTGAGCAGCCCTCCCTGTGCAACCCCTACACACTATACATGCTAATTGTAATTCCCCCTTTCTTTTTCCCCACCCTTATCGCTCCCTTCCCACCCATTTTCCTCAGTCCCTTTCCCTTTGGTAACTATTAGTCCATTCTTGGACTCTGTGATTCTGCTGTTTTGTTCCTTCAGTTTTCCTTTGTTCTTATATTCCACACAAGAGTGAAATCGTTTGGTATTTGTCTTTCTCTGCCTGGTTTATTTCACTAAGAATAAAATTCTCTACCTCCATACATGTTGTTGCAAATGGTAGGATCTGTTTTTTCTTATGGCTGAGTAATTTCCATTGTGTATATGTACCACATCTTCTTTATCCATTCATCTACTTATGGACATTTAGGTTCATTTCATATCTTGGCTATGGTAAATAGTGCAGCGATTAACATAGGGGTGCATCTGTCTTTTTAAAACTGCAATGCTGCATTCTTAGGGTAAATTCTTAGAAGTGGAATTCCTGGGTCAAATGGTATTTCTCTCGGTGTCTTCTAGAGCATATTGCTGGCCTGATGGACAGCGACACTTACGGGCTACGTGGTGGGGACTTCAAAGTGGGGGTAGTCTAGGAACCATTATATTGTTCACGTAACTGTGAAGTAGTGACAACAAAACAAAAAGGAAAACACATTACCTTGGCTCTGGATTCCATTTACCCTGATGCTGTCAAGACGGTCAGTGTCCACCTCACCGGAATCACACTTGCTCCTCTCAGCATACACATTATGTCTCTATGACACAGGCACCACTGTGACATCACGGAAACTGCAGGCAACAGTGATGCCCTTAGAAACTCCACCCATGGGGGTGGAGTGGGAACTGCCCAGCCAAGGGGATGTGCATCATCTTACCAAATATTAGGGTTACTTACCTACATATATACATATATATATATATATATATATGGATAATGATATCACTCATCATTACAGTATCAGAACAAACAAAAAACTGAAGAAGGAAACAGCAGCAGTCTCAGAAAACCCAAGAATGGACTAAAAGTTAAGAGACGGAAAGAGACTGAGGTGTATGGGTGGGAATGGAGGGACTAGGGAGGGGTGAAGTAAGGACACATTAGAATAAGAATATATAATGTGGGAGGGGTGTCACAGACAGGGCGGAAAAATACAGAAAAGAAAAGTAGGGATTCTACAGTATCTTACTATGCTCATGGACAGTGACTGCAATGGGTTATCTGGGGGCACGTGCGTGATGGGGGGAGTCTTGTAAACAAAATGGAACTCATCTAATTGTGCATTAATGACAGAAACATCCATGGATAGATAGGTAGACAGATAGTAAATGAATGAATGAATGAATGGATGCATGGATGGATGAATACATACATACACACATTCATACATACAAACATACATACATAAAGAATGCAGCAGCCCAGTTCTAGAAAGACATATGCACCCCTAAATTTATGGCAGCACTATTCACAATAACCAATCTACAATTACATAAGGAACCTCAAGGTTACTAGACTGCCCAGATCATCAAGTCGCCCCCCAGACCCCATTACACTGACTGTTCACCAGCATAGTAAGATCCTACAGAATCACTGCTTGAATTCTCTGAACTATACTGCCTTCCCTATAGAATTCCCCCCCACATTATGTGAGCTAATCGTAATGCCCCCTTACCAGCCTGCAACCGTCCTTCACAACCAGCCTTCTCAGTCCCTTAACCATTCCTACGATGGTGATGGGGGGAGTGTAATAAACATGATGTTATCCACATAATTGTAGATTCATGATAAAAAAATTAATGAATAAACAGATGAATGAATGAATGAGACATTGCCGCCCCCAGTTTAAAAGCGACACGTGCATCCCTATGATTACCACAGCACTATTCTCAATAGCCAAGCTCAGTGTCCATCAGTAGATGAACAATGGAATATTATTCAGTCATAGGAAAACAAATCCCACCATTTGCAGAAACACAGATGGTGTGAGAGGGCATCATACTCAGTGTAATAAGGCAGGCAGGTGGAGAAACACAAGTATCAAATGATAATCACTCGCGTGTGCAGGAGGGGAACCAAGAGACATCCGAAGAAGGAAAACGGCACCACAAGAGTGGACTAACAGTTACCGAAGGGAAAGGGATGGAGGTGGACAGGTGGGAACGGAGGAAAATGTCAGGCGGAGCGGGGGCGAATGTGCACATTAACTTTGGCATGCATCAAGCAGACGGGGGGCACGGGGAGGGACGTACGACACAGAGAAGACAACAAGGGATTCTACAGAATCTTAATATGCTCATGGCCAGTGACTGCAATGAGGTATCTGGGGGCATCTCATTGTGGGGGGCAGTTTACTAAGCTACATGAGACTCACGTAGATGAAGACTAATGATAAATAAATAAATAAATAACAGATATGCAAGTGAGTAATGAACTAACTAAATATATTCATACATCCGGACATACAGAAATAAACACTAGAATACAGCAGCCCAGTTTAAAAAAGACATGTGCACCCGTATAATTATCACAGCACTGTCCACAACAACAGACAAGGTAAGTGTCTATCAGAGGATGAAAAGTGGAATATTATTCTGCCATATGCAGAAACCAATCCTACCATGTGCAACAACATGGAGGGAGGTAGAGGGTATCATGCTCCGCGAAATAAGCCACGCAGACAAAGACAAGTGTCAGCTGATTTCACTCACCTGTGGAGAACCAGAGAAAAGAAAAGGAGTGATAGAAAAGGACAGTAGCAGGCGCACCGAACCCAAGAATGGACTCACAGTTACCAAAGGGAATGGGACTGAGGAGGATGGCTTAGGAGGGAAGGGAGAGAGGGAAAATGGGGCATTATGAGTGGCACACAGGGTGTGGCCCGGCGGCAAGCTTAGGTAGGTCCGTATAACATAGCGATGATCAGCAGCACTTCTACAGCATATTCCTGGGCTGTTGGACAGCGACTCTTATGGGCTACGTGGTGGGGACTTGACAGTGGGGGTAGTCTAGGAACCATAATGTTGTTCATGTAACTTTGAAGTAGTGACAACAAAATGAAAAGGAACACACAGTACCTTGGCTCTGGATTCCATTTAGCCTGATGCTGTCAAGTTGGTCAGTGTCCACCTCACCGGAATCACACCTGCTCCTCTCAGCATACACATTATGTCTCTAGGACAGAGGCACCACTGTGACATCGTGGAATCTCCAGGCAACAGTGCTGCGCTTACAAACTCCACACACGGGGGGGGGAGGGGCAGTGCCCAGCCGTGTGGAGCATCATCTTAGCAAACATTAGAGTTACTTACCTACATACATACATTTATATATATATATATATATATATATATATATATATATATATATATATATAAAATTATCTATATATGTATAATAATATCACTCGTCATTACAGTATCAAAACAAACAAAAAACTGAAGAAGGAAACAGCAGCAGTCTCAGAAAACCCAAGAATGGACTAAAAGTTAACAGAGGGAAAGAGACTGAGCTGTATGTGTGGGAATGGAAGGATTAAGGAGTGGCGAAGTAAGGACACATTAGAAGAAGAATATATAATGTGGGAGGGGTGTCACAGACAGGGCGGAAAAACACAGAAAAGACAAGTAGGGATTCTAAAGTATCTTACTATGCTCATGGACATTGACTGCATGGGGTATCTGGGGGCACGTGCGTGATGGGGGGAGTCTAGTAAACATAATGGAACTCCTCTAATTGTACATTAATGACAGAAACATCCATGGATAGATAGGTAGACAGATAGTAAATGAATGAATGAATGAATTGATGCATGGATGGATGAATACATACATACACACATACATACATACAAATATACATACATAAAGAATGCAGCAGCCCAGTTCTAGAAAGACATCTGCACCCCTAAATTTATGGCAGCACTATTCACAATAACCAATCTACAATTACATAAGGAACCTCAAGGTTACTAGACTGCCCAGATCATCAAGTCGCCCCCCAGACCCCTTTACACTCACTGTTCACCAGCATAGTAAGATCCTACAGAATCACTGCTTGAATTCTCTGAACTATACTGCCTTCCCTATAGAATTCCCCCCCTCATTATGTGAGCTAATCGTAATGCCCCCTTACCAGACTACAACCGTCCTTCACAACCAGCCTTCTTAGTCCCTTAACCATTCCTACGTTCGTGATGGGGGGAGTGTAATAAACATGATGTTATCCACATAATTGTAGATTCATGATAAAAAAATTAATGAATAAAAAGATGAATGAATGAATGAGACATTGCCGCCCCCAGTTTAAAAGCGACACGTGCATCCCTATGATTACCACAGCACTATTCTCAATAGCCAAGCTCAGTGTCCATCAGTAGATGAACAATGGAATATTATTCAGTCATAGGAAAACAAATCCCACCATTTGCAGAAACACGGATGGTGTGAGAGGGCATCATACTCAGTGTAATAAGGCAGGCAGGTGGAGAAACACAAGTATCAAATGATAATCACTCGCGTGTGCAGGAGGGGAACCAAGAGACATCCGAAGAAGGAAAACGGCACCACAAGAGTGGACTAACAGTTACCGAAGGGAAAGGGATGGAGGTGGACAGGTGGGAACGGAGGAAAATGTCAGGCGGAGCGGAGTCGAATGTGCACATTACCTTTGGCATGCATCAAGCAGACGGGGGGCACGGGGAGGGACGTACGACACAGAGAAAACAACAAGGGATTCTACAGCATCTTACTATGCTCATGGACAGTGACTGCAAAGAGATATCTGGGGTCATCTCATTGTGGGGGGAAGTTTACTAAACTACATGTGACTCACGTAGATAAAGACTAATTATAAATAAATAAATAAATAACAGATATATAAGTGAGTAATGAACTAACTAAATACATTCATACATCCGGACATACAGAAATGAACACTACTTTACAGCAGACAAGTTTAAAAAAGACCTGTGCACCCGTATGATTATCAGAGCAATGTCCACAACAGCCAAGGTAAGTGTCTGTCAGAGGATGAACAGTGGAATATTATTCTGCCATACGAAGAAACCAATCCTACCATGTGCAACAACATGGAGGGAGGTAGAGGGTAACATGCTCAGCGAAATAAGCCACGCAGAGAAAGACAAGTGTCAACTGATTTGACTCACCTGTGGAGTACCAGAAAAAAGAAAAGGAGTGATAGAACAGGACAGTAGCAGCCTCAGCGAACCCAAGAGATGACTCACGGTTACCAAAGGGAATGGGACTGAGGAGGAAGCGTTAGGAGGGAGGGGAGAGAGGGAAAATGGGGCATGACGAGTGTAACACAGGGTGTGGCCTGGCGGCATGCTTAGGTAGGTCCGTATAACATAGCGATGATCAGCAGCACTTCTACAGCATATTCCGGGCTGGTGGACAGCTACTCTTACGGGCTACGTGGTGGACACTTGACAGTGGGGTTAGTCTAGGAACCATAATGTTGTTCATGTAACTGTGAAGTAGTGACAACAAAATGAAAAGGAACACACAGTACCTTGGCTCTGAATTCCATTTATCCTGATGCTGTCAAGTTGGTCAGTGTCCACATCACCAGAATCACACTTGCTCCTCTCAGCATACACATTATGTCTCTAGGACAGAGGCACCACTGTGACATCGTGGAATCTCCAGGCAACAGTGCTGCACTTACAAACTCCACCCACGGGGGGAGGCACTGCCCAGCTGTGCGGAGCTGAATCATCTTAGCAAACATTAGAGATACTTACCTATATTTTTATATATATATATATATATGTATATATATGTATGTATGTATATATATATGTATATATATATATAGATGTATATATATGTATGTATGTATATATATATGTATGATGATATCACTCATCATTACAATATCAGAACAAACAAAAAGTGAAGAAGAAAACAGCAGTAGTCTCAGAAAACCCAAGAATGGACTAAAAGTTAACAGAAGGAAAGAGACTAAGGTGAATGGGTGTTAATGGAAGGATTAGGGAGGGGGTAAGAAAGGACACATTAGAATAAGAATATATAATGTGGGAGGGGGGTCACAGGCAGGGCGGCAAAACACACAAAAAGACAAGTAGGGATTCTACATTATCTTATTATGCTCATGTACACTGACTGCAATGGGGTATCAGGGGGCACGTGCGTGATGGGAGGAGTCTAGTAAACATAATTTACTCATCTAATTGTACATTAATGACAGAAAGATACATGGGTAGATAGGTAGACAGATAATAAATGAACGAATGAATGAATGGATGCATGGATGGATGAATACATACATACACACATACATACATACACACATACATACATAAGGAATGCAGCAGCCCAGGTCAAGAAAGACATCTGCACCCCTAAACTTATGGCAGCACTATTCACAATAACCAATCTACAATTACATAAGCAACATTAAGGTTACTAGACTGCCCAGATCATCAAGTCGCCCCCCAGAACCGATTACACTTACTGTTCACCAGCATAGTAAGATCCTACAGAATCACTGCTTGAATTCTCTGAACTATATTGCCTTGCCTATAGAATTCCTCCCCAAATTATATGAGGTAATCGTAATACCCCCTTACCAGCCTGTAACCGTCCTTCACAAACAGCCTTCCTAGTCCCTTAACCATTCCTACATTGGTGAAAGGGGACTGTACTAAACATGATGTTATCCACATAATTGTAGATTAATGATAAATAAATGAATAAATAGATGAAGGAATGAATGAGACATTGACGCCCCCAGTTTAAAAGCGACACGTGCATCCCTATGATTACCACAGCACTATTCTCAATAGCCAAGCTCAGTGTCCATCAGTAGATGAACAATGGAATATTATTCAGTCATAGGAAAACAAATCCCACCATTTGCACAAACACGGATGGTGTGAGAGGGTATCATACTCAGTGTAATAAGGCAGGCAGGTGGAGAAACACAAGGATCAAATGATATCACTCGCCTGTGCAGGAGGGGAACCAAGAGACATCCAAAGAATAAAAACGGCACCACAAGAGTTGACTCACAGTTAACAAAGGGAAAGGGATGGAGGTGGACAGGTGGGAATGGAGGAAAATGTCAGGCGGAGCGGGGGCGAATGTGCACATTACCTTTGGCATGCATAAAGGAGAAGGGGGGCACGGGGAGGGACGTACGACACAGAGATGACAACAAGGGATTCTACAGAATCTTAATAGGCTCATGGACAGAGACTGCAATGAGGTATGTGGGGGCATCTCATTGTGGGGGGCAGTTTACTAAACTACATGAGACTCACGTAGATGAAGACTAATGATAAATACATAAATAAATAACAGATATATAAGTGAGTAATGAACTAACTAAATATATTCATACATCCGGACATACAGAAATAAACACTAGAATACAGCAGCCCAGTTTAAAAAAGACCTGTGCACCCGTATAATTATCACAGCACTGTCCACAACAACAGACAAGGTAAGTGTCTATCAGAGGATGAAAAGTGGAATATTATTCCGCCATATGCAGAAAGCAATCGTAACATGTGCAACAAAATGGATGGAGGTAGGGGGTATCATGCTCAGCGAAATAAGCCACACAGAGAAAGACAAGTGTCAACTGATTTCACTCACCTGTGGAGTACCAGAAAGAAGAAAAGGAGTGATAGAAAAGGACAGTAGCAGCCGCACCGAACCCAAGAATGGACTCACACTTACCAAAGGGAATGGGACTGAGGAGGATGGCTTAGGAGGGAAGGGAGAGAGGGAAAATGGGGCATTATGAGTGGCACACAGGGTGTTGACCGGCGGCATGCTTAGGTAGGTCCGTATAACATAGCGATGATCAGCAGCACTTCTACAGCATATTCCTGGGCTGTTGGACAGCGACTCTTACGGGCTACGTCGAGGGGACTTGACAGTGGGGGTAGTCTTAGGAACCATAATGTTGTTCATGTAACTGTGAAGTAGTGAGAACAAAATAAAAAGGAACACACAGTACCTTGGCTCTGGATTCCATTTACCCTGATGCTGTCAAGTTGTTTAGTGTCCACCTCACCTTAATCACAACTGCTCCTCTCAGCACACACATTATGTCTCTAGGACAGAGGCACCACT